>NC_052472.1:12389559-12443481 GCF_009730915.1 Dioscorea cayenensis subsp. rotundata | reverse complement strand
CGACACTTGATTTTATTTTCCTCATTTTTTTATTTCCGCATTTTATTTTGGACTTATATACTCAGAAAGGACTCTCATTCTGAGTTTATTTTCATTTTGTATCTGGAGTTGTATTCATTATCTTATCTTTTATATACTCTAGTTATTTTTGTTTTTATTGAGCTTCACTAAACCCCATCGTGTATGCGTGCAGATGGTCTTGTCATCATGGGAATTGAGACTTTGTCATGGGCACGACCAAGGTGTTTCGGCACTTGGCCGTATGGGCTTCACGACCCGTTGGAACAATACTCCCAAGTACTTAGTTCCATCAAATGCAAGACTAGGAGTTAGGGGAGTATTATTTTGATTGCTTCTCCCACATCTGAATCCAATTGAGTTACATTATGAATGAGTATGCATTTGTACATTGGGGACAATGTACAACTTATGTGTGGGGAGGAGTTTCATAGTGCACACATCTCTTTTATACTAGTTTTGATTTATATACATGCTCACATAGCCAATGGTGGTTCACCTTAGTTGCATTGATTATATTCTTGAGTTTAGGAAAATCTTTAACAATGAATATTTTCATTCTCTAGTTTTTGCTTGAATTTCTTGGAATGTTTGCCCGATTTACACTTGTTGCACTACTCACTCTTTGAACTTTGTTGGAAACTCATGTTTGATGCATAAGGGGCTAGTTTTAGTTGTTTCTTGTGTTAGTTCTAAAAAAAAAAGAAAAGAAAGAACAAAATAATTTTGTTGTTTAGTTGTGCTTCTTGGGTGGAAAGAGCTACCACCTATGATGTATGAAGCTACTCTCATAAGTCAGATACTAGTTATGCCCTAATGAGATAAAGAGCTATCTCATGGGATTTTTGAAAGCTACCACCCTGGTAGAAAGAGCTACCACCTCAAAAGTATGAAAGGCACATTAGCGGCCGCTTTGGAAAGGCCTACCTTAGAGGATGTGTGAAGCTACTACCCTTTTTAATTTTTGTTACCTTTGGTAGATAAATAAGTCCCTTATATGTAGAACTTTGAGGAGTATACTTTGGGTCGACTTGAGTGAGTTCACATACTTACACGATTTCAAGTTTGTCGCCTTTTTGATTCAAGTTTTAGCTAGAGCATTGATTTTTCGTATTTAGTGTTGAAATTTCCCGTACTTATAGAATGCATTCATTGTATGCTTTGGTGAACCTAAGGCCAAGCACTTCCAAAAATTTTCCGTACTGTAGCAAAAAGTGTATCAAGAATATTGTACCAGCATTGTTCACAGCCGGCCGAGAAAACAGGAAAATAGAGAATTCACAAAGGCGTGCGGAAACTCCACACGCCCGTGTGAAAAATCCACAGGGGCGCTCACACGGGCGTGTGGATCCCCTATTCCATCCCTTTAAAAGCTTATTTCAACCCCGATTTCAGCATTCTTTTCTCCATCTTTTCCCCTATCTTTTCTTACACCTTTCCCCATCTTTAGAGGTGCTGGTGGCTTAGGTTTATTGTGAAATCCAATCTTGTATGCTTGATTGTATGAATACTCCCCTAGAGTGACAGTAGGGTTGAGTGTTCTTGTTGGTAACTCTTGTGAGTGAGTGACACACCATGAGAGTTAGATAAAGATAGATTGAAGAGGGTTGAGAGGGTGAGTGGAGAGGTAGCAGAGCATCCCCTTTCCCCTCTAGTGTGATCTATCCTACCTCCACATTCCAAGAGTTCTTTGCGGCCATAGTAGAGTGAATAGGCTAAGGGATGACCTTCCGTTGGGGCTTAGTTGCGAGTGCAACAGAGTGAAGTGTTGAAGTGATTTTAGCATCTAGGGCTTAATTGTGGCTAGGGATCTTTCACCTGGACCAAAGGGTTAGGTCTATACATAGGAATAGGGTTTATCACTTGGAATCCCTAGAGCTCATTTCAATTCTATACGAATACGAGGTGTTGAGATTGTTCGATTTCTCCTCCGGGACATGTATAGAGTTAGGCATGGTTGACCTTATATTTGGGATTATGCAATTAAGGATTTTCACGACTCACTATTTCATTAATTAGAAAGCATAATAGAGGTTTCTTGTACTTGAAACGATTGTCCTAGGCAGAACAATATCTGGGTACCCCATTTACCGTCGATTGCCTCCCATATCTTTTAATTGGGCCTCATTTATTTTTTCTTATTTTCATTTGCATTGAGTTTGTTGTCACACATCACTTTCAACATATTTTCATTCTAGTTAAATAGTAATCTTGGTGGTTCTAAGCACTATTCCCTGTGGATTCGACTACCCTCTCACCGGGGTATTATTACTTCGACACACGTGCATTTGCGGTTTACATGCATATTCAGATGTGTCATCCATCAAACGTACCATTAGGAGTTCAGGGGAGTATTGTTTCAATTTCCTACCTTCACATATAATTTTGAATGTTATACTTTTTATTGTGCTTCCATGCGTGCATTGAGGACAATGTACATCTTAAGTGTTGGGGGGGTTGAGGGGAGAGTTCACATTATACATGTATATTACACAAGTTTTGATTGAAATTACATGCTCACATATCCAATGGCAGTTTACCTTAGTTACAATTGTTGAATTTTTAAGTTTAGGAGAATTTTTAACATTGAATGTTCTCATGGTCTAGTTTTTACTTGAATTTCTAAGAATTTTTATCCAATAGACACTTGTTGCGGTACTCGCTCATTAAATCTTGTGAAAACTCAAGTTCCATGTTTAAGGGATTAGTTAGTTTTGTTTCTTGTGTTAATTTTTTGTTTTTGCTTAAAAAAAGGAAAAAGACAGAAAAATGTTTGTTTTGGTTGTGCATTTAGTGTGGAAAGAGCTAGCACCTATGAAGTATAAAGCTACTCTCATAAGTCAGATACTAGTTATGCCCTAATGAGAGAAAGAGCTATCTCATAGGATGAGTGAAAGCTATTACCCCGGTAGAAAGAGCTACCACTTCAAAAGTACGAAAGACACCTTAGGGGCCGCTTTGGAAAGGGCTACCTTAGAGGATGTGTGAAGCTACTACCGTCTCTTTGCTTTGTTTTGTATATAAATAAGTCCTTTATGCTTAGAACTTTAAGAAGTATATGTTAGGTTGACTTGAGTGACTCTACACACATTTAAACAATTTTGGGTTTGTTGTCCTTTTTTATTCGAGTTTTTAGCTAGAGCATTGATTTTTTCGTATTTAGTGTTGAAATTCCCTTACTTGTAGAATGCTTCCCATGCATGCTTTGGTGAACCTAAGGCCAAGAACTTTCAATATTCCCTTCTTCTATGCATCAATGTTTTATTTTTGCATGAGGACAAGCAAAAGCTTAAGTGTGGGGGAGTTTGATAAGTACTTGTGTATTAGTAGTACGAAGTATTCTTTTCTTATGATCAGCATTACTTTTCTCATATTCCATCGCTAATACATGTGTATTTGTGTTCTTTTGTGCATGTGGGGCTGTGGAGACAAGTATGGAAGAAAGAAGCCAAAGTAGATTGTGTTTGCACTTTGTTGATGGAATCTTGGAGTGAGCAAACATGAAGACACAAGTTGTGCTCAAAGACATGCGAGTATGTGCCAACCTCTACTGTGCTCAAGTGAATATGCAAATTGGAGGGGCACAAAGGTAGTCACACTCACATGTTCCAACTTGTGCAATACTAGCAAGATTGTCGTCAAATGTGTTTTTGTTTGAAGATGCAATGTGATCTACAGCATGGACTTGTGCCGGTTTATGTTTTTACATTGCGTACTTTTACTTTTGATTTAATTATTGATTGTATTTTGCTCCATGTAGAGCTCAACCCCTAGTGGGTACTTGACCTTATAAACCCTAGGATGAAATTATTTCTTTGACCTCTTATTATGCTTTCATTAATTGATGTTTTAATTGAGTTCCAATATTGAATGCTTGTTGAGTTGATTTTCCCTTAGAGTGACACTAGGGTTGAGAATTGATTGTGGTAATTCTTGTGGATGAGTGATACACCATGAGGGTTAGACAATGCTAGACTAGAGAGGGATGAGAGGGTGAATCTTGAGGTAGTGGAATGTCCTCTTTCCCCTCTGGTGTGATTTATTGTATCTCCACGTTCCAAAAGTTCTTTGTGGTCACAATAGAGTAAAGTGCTAAGAGACGAACTCCGCTGGGGCTTAGTTGCACAAGCAACTGAGTGAAGTATTGAAGTAATCCTTAATATCTGGGGCTTAATTGTGACTTGGGTCTTTTACCTGGACCAAAGGGTTAGATCTATTTTAGGGAATAGGGTTTATCACATGGAATCCCTAGAGCCTAAAGCAACCTAGCACAGTGTGAGGTGTCGAGACTGAGAAATTTCTCCACCGGGACATAGCGTAGGGTTAGTTATGGTTAACCTTAAGTTTTGGGACCGTGTGTTTAAGGATTTCCATGACTCATTATACATCTGTTAGGAAACATAATGATTGGTATTGCATTTGAAACAATAGTCCTAGGGTGAGTAATGTCCGGGTGCCCATTTATCGTCGATTACCTCTCCTATATTTCATTTGTGCCTCTTTCTTCTTTTCTTATTTCTATTTGTATTGATTCTTATTCACATCACTATTAATTCATTCTCATTCTAGCTAAATATCAATCTTTGTATTTCTAATCACTATTTCATGTGGATTCAACTACCTACTCACCGGGGTATTATTACTTCGATAAACCCATGCACTTGTTGTACACACGCAAAAGGACATTGTCAGGACTCCAACTGATAAACCCTTTTTCGCTAATATAGATCTAACACTCTGGTTCGAGTGAGAGAACCCTAGTCTCAATTAAGCCCCAGCACTATGGAATACTGAAAAGGTTCACTTTGTCGCTTGAGCAACTAAGGCCCAACGAAGTTCCTCTCTTAGCACTTCACTCTATTATGGCACCCGAAGGGAAAGGGGGCGTTCCGCTACCTCTTGACTCATCCTGTCAACCCTCTCCAACCTAGCTTTGTCTAACCCTCATGGTGTGTTACTCATCCACAAGAATTACCAAGATGGATTCTCAACCCTAGTATCACTCTAAGGAAAAATCAACTCAACAAGCATTCAAGATTGGAACTCAATTAGAACATCAATTAAACAAAACATAATGAAAGGTCAATGAAATAAAATCATCCTAGGGGTTTAGCTCTCCATGGAGGAAGATACAATCAATAATGAAATCAAAAGTAAAAACATGTAAACCATGAGCAAAACCCCCTTGTAGTCTGTATCGATGGTCTTGCGGAGTAGCCTCATCTTCTCCAAAGGTTCCCTCATTAAGCCTAGGGCACACCTCACCGAATCGATGTCGATAAAAGCTCCTCCAATAACTATATTCTGATGGAACGTGGTGTTGAAGGCCGTAGAACCACTACAAAAACCTTGCCAAACCTTGCCACTACAAAAACGTGGTGTTGAGCAGCTCCAAAGATTTGGTAAAGGTTAGAAAAAAATAGGAAACGGATCCCCGAAAATGTCATAAGTCACGGCATTAAATAGGCTGGAATCGGTCATCCACATGGGCGTGTGGAATTTCCACACGCCCGTTGATTGATTACCCGCATGTGTATGGGGTCGCCAAGTAATACCTTGAGCAAAAGCCCAAGGATCGTATTCCATGGGGTTAAGGGGCTCCTATTACTCCTTCATCACTCACTTTCTAACCTTACAATTCAAGCATGGTATACTAATCTAATACAAGCAAGATTGTAAAAAAAACACAAGTGTAACAACTCCAAGTCAAGCAAGAAAATCATAAGAGCAATGATGATAAGAATAGGCCTATGGGTGAGGATTCCCAAGAGGGGTCATCAAGATATAAGGATGCATGAAAATACATGGCACAGGTGATTTAGACCGACGGACCTCAACAATAGTTCAACCCCAATTTCTCGGCTGCTAAACCCTAATCCCGTACAAATGATGACAAGGATCTCTCCTTAGTCATATTCCTATGATTGCATTAAGTGAATGGAGATCATGCAACAAGGACACACTTAACCTAAGTTTATCCTCATGGTTCAGAGGGGCTACCTACACCCAATTTCTCGGCATGTTGGTCAACAAATACCCCTATTAGCTCATTAACGATCTAATACACGCGAGTAGGTCACGTCTACATGTACAACTCAAACAAGAACTAAGGATTTCTCCACATAATAGTTCTAGGCATGAAACATAATGAGCCAAATCATAAATCACACCAATGCATATCAAATATAAATGTGGCATCCAAAAAACAAGATGAACCCCCCAAGGTTCACCTACATCCGGCGGCCTTGGGGGTCTAGTATGCCATCATACAAATAAGTATCTCAAACACAACAAAAGCAAGAAGTAAATGCATAAATGACACTCCCTAGTCCGAATGATGAAGAGGAGAGAGAATGTCGGCTGAATGATGCTTCTTCTAGCCCTAGAGATGCCGAATGCTTTTCCTCCTTTGATGATGAGGCTTCCCCTTTAAGTTCAAGCTCATGATCTTCCCAAGCTTCAAGCCAAACTCTCCCAAACAATGGTGTCTTCCTTTCTCTCCTTCCTCCAAGTGATGGCTGCCAAAAACCCTTCAAAAGTCTGCCCTAGAGTCTCCAAGAAGTCCAGCAAAAAAGTCCCCAATCTTTCTCCAAAAATCCTTTTATATACCACTCATCATACACCTTTGATGGCCTCCATCCCGAGTGCTATACCACTCCCTATGGCCCCCATCATGAGTGCTATACCAAGTGCTATACCACTCCCTATGGCCTCCATCCTGAGTGCTATACCACTTGCTATGGAGCTCAACATTGACACTATTTGGGGTAGGCAAACTCCATCAAGTAAATATCTTCTATTATAGCTACATTGATCATCCCGGTCTCTATACTGGGCAGCATTGAGGCCGCATGCCATGATCCAAATCCTGACTTGAAACTCTCCAGGTGCTACAGCAACAGCTACAGTAATCTTACTACAGTGTCAATGGTACAGCACTCCCAGCTACAGTACTTTGCTACAGTGAATACCCCTACAGTACCGCGCCCTGGTTTTCTTCTCTTTTTCACCCAAATCATATTTTCCTGTCATCCATGGTGTTCCCGTGCCCTGCAAAGCAAATAACACACGATTAAGCACAAAATGGGCATTAATTCTAATGAAAATACATGCTAGAGGTAACAAATACATACACTCAAATACGTACATTTAGACACTTATCAAATATCGCCACACCTAAGCATTTGCTTGTCCCCAAGCAAACACATCATGAAAAACAAAGATAATGATAAGTGGCTAAGTGTATCACCTCCGGCTTAAATAAATACAAGACTCCACAAGCATGGAAAATGATAACTAGATGATGTGTTACACGCAGTAAGCACAACAGAAAGATCCTGTCTCACCTCGTATATGTCTATGCCGTGTGTGTGAACCTTGTATTTCATCTACCCTGACTTGGTCTAGCCGACTGACTCCAATGAGTACAGCTCTAGATGCTAATCACTCCACTTGCAAAGACTACTAAGTCCTAAAATGCTAAGCGCTACTTCAATGAACAAGTAAGATCCTTCCAAGTCTTGAACTCGAACTAATTCCCTATTCTTCTCAAAACCTCTAGTAGGTAGCCAAAAAGATCACTTGGGTTTTTATTTTCATTCCATTTTATTTTCTTTCTTTTTCGAGTCCGACTAACATAGATTGCACTAAAAATATTTCTGGAGGGTGCACGTGCTGGTTAGGCACAAGAGCCACCCAACTACTCGATTACTGTCTACATAGACGCATTCATGCTTGATTAGCAGAGGAATACTGACATAGACTCATTTTTCTTTTTACTCTTTTCACTTTTTCATTTCTCTTTCATTTTCATATTTTTTTTTCACAATCACCCTAGATCATGTCTTCATACTACTCTACATGCCACAAAACTAGGATTAGCTCAACAAGACTTAGAAGTTCTTAAGAGTACATTGAAAGATAGAACTTAGTATTCTAAGGCCAAGTACTCAAAGTTGTGTGTTAAGCAATCAAGAGAGATAGAGTAGTCAAGTTGGCTATTCCCAGGGCATCAACACAAGATCCAGTGCACAAGACAATACTAGAGGTGAAACATAATTCAATAGAGTAGAACAACAAATATGTAACTCAAATCAATCATTAATCCATGCTATAAGAGTCTTACAATAATGAACAAGCCATCATGGGTAAACTAGCATGCAAATAATAACCTAGATCATAAAATACACCCATCCCCCACCTAGCGATGTACATTGTCCCCAATGTACACTAATCATGAAAAGCATGGTAATATATGCAATGAAAACAATGGAGGAGGGTGGCACAAACTTCCCCGGTTAATCTTGTGCACACGGTGAGGAGTGACCCGAACCAAAGGTGTCGCAAGCGTTTCATGTCGGGTCCGGCCTCCATGGAATGTGGGGAGGCTCACCAAACTCCCTTAATACCCTATAAGGCATAAGGGGCATCATCAATCCAAACAAAAATTAAGATTGCAAGAATACATAATAGGGAGTAGTCAACAAACAAAAAATACTAGATAAAGAGTAGTAGAGTTCTACACAAGGTTGGTAGGGCATCCCCTCACCAACTTATTGAAATCAAGCAAACAAACACACTTGCATAGAAAGTAAAGCAAGACTACAAACTAGAGAAATAAAACAAATGTCCATGCTCAAATGTCCAAGTAGTCATCACAAGATGTTGAAGATGTGGTTGTCACGGTGTGCTTCAAAATTGTTCAAAACCTCCAAAGTAAATTGGTAAAAGGTATGGTCATCAATTGAGAATAGATTCACCAAAACCCATGTGAAAGTAATTTCTTGAATTGGGCATCCATCCCAAATGTCTCCAAAATACACCAATCTATGTGATGAAGTGTGTCACATAGTTTGGTCTTCGAAACTCCACACTTAGCCTTATGATGGGTATGCTTAAAGTGGGGTTCTGCGGGGTTGGCATAGTGTTTCTTGGACGTTTGGAGGCAAGTTCCTTGACTTGTGGAATTCCTACATCAATAAAAATTCAAATAAGAATGAAAGGAATCCAAAAGAGTGTATCATGTGGCATGAAAAGTGATGAAACATGAAGAAAATAGGGTGGATAGGATCCATACGGGCATAAGGAGCCCGTATGGATACTATTCAATTTGCAAGAGTTTCCCCAACATCATGAATTTGAAAAAATTTGTACATAAATTCGAGATCAATCAAATACATGATGTTCATACCACAAAATACAAGCTAAAAGCTTGAAACAATCCACACAAAAACTCAAGAAAGCAAGAAGAAAAGAAAAGAAAGTTTTCATTCACAATAAGCTTCATACCAACAAAGGAGGAGAGCACTAGAGTGGAGCTTGAAGAAGAACACTAGATCTACTTCCCAAGGAGATGTGGAGATGATTTAGAGTGGTATTTAGTGAGATCCGGCCATGGAGAGGTAGATCACGGAGGCTAGGTCACGGTTGGAGAAGAAGAAGAATGAGGAGAGAGACAAGTTGACAAGGTTCTCATGAAGAAAAAGGGTCTTCACGGTCTCTATGAGGTGCTCATAGAGCCTGCGAGGAGTAGTGAAAAGTTTCTGAATTTTCTTGATGGTCTCTATGCACTCCTCATAGAGCCCGCGAGGAGTAGTGTAAAATTTCTGAATTTTCTTGATGGTCTCTATGCACTCCTCATAGAGCCCGCGAGGAGTAGTGAAAAGTTTCTGGAATTTTCTCGCGGCCTCTATGAGCTGCCCATAGAGGCCGTGAGGCCCTAAAAACTTGATTTAAAGACTTCTTTGCTTCTCCAAACACATGGCCATGGTTACAAAAGGTTCTAAAATCATCTCCACCATGAAATAATGGCTCAAAGTTATGATCTAACACATAAGATGATAGCCCAAACAAGTGCAACTCCACAATAAAATCAAGTGAACAACCACATGGACAATGATCATGATAAACAAAATAATGAGAGCATGGACTTATTCAAATTAACAACTCTAAGAAAATACAAAAAATAACAAGAACATGAACACAAAGAACCCACAAACATGAAAATAAACCCCCGAATGCTTGGGTTGTCTCCCAAGAAGCGCTTGTTTAACGTCACGAGCTTGACGTACCTTGTTACTTACCTCATGGGGGCTCGAATAGTTTAAAATTTCCCCCGGTCATCATTGAATTGTTGTTGTTTCTTCCCGGTAAATTCAAAGACATCAATGAATGAATTTTACACTTTTCATGAACAAAGGGAGGTGAAGATTGTACCTTCTTTTCTTGAGGTGTTTGATGAGAATGAGTACTACCTTTCTTCTTCTTTCCCCGAAGCTCCCTCCAAATCTTTTTCAACATTGAATCTTTCTTTTCTTTTTCTTTGCCATTTGTGCACATAACCTTCTCCATTGGCCACTTCAAATTGGAACTTGAAAGAGGAGAGTGAGGTTCTTCTTGATCTTCATTTTCTAGCTCTCCCAAGTACTCATCCAATGGGTTTAATGATAATACTTCCTGCACACAGTCAGAAATTAAAAGTTCAGTTTCATCAACAAAATAAAGCATGTCATCATGGTCTAAAGAGTGTTTCATGGCCGCCGGTAGAGTGTACACTGCTTCTTCCTCACCAACACTTAGTGTTAATTTTCCTGCTTTAAGGTCAATTAGGGCACCGGAGGTAGTGAGGAATGGCCGACCAAGAATCAATGGTGTCTCCACATCTTCATCAATATCCATGATGACAAAATCCACCGGAAACACAAATTTGTCCACCTGGACAATCACATCTTCTACAATTCCACGAGGCTTCCTTGTTGATCGATCCGCCAATTGTAAAATCATTCTTGTGGGTCTAAGTTCATCAAGACCAAGCTTCACATACATGGTGTAGGGCATAACATTAATGCTTGCCCCCGAGTCTGCAAAGGCATTTTCTTGGACTCGACCCTCAAGTACACATGGGATTATGAAGCTTCCCGGATCCTTCAATTTTTGTGGGAGCTTTTTCTCCAAAATGGCCCAGCAATTTCCCATGAGTGCCACTGTGCCCTCTTCTTCCAACTTTCTCTTGTTTGTTAGCAATTCTTTCAAGAACTTGGCATACTTGGGCATTTGAGTTAAAGCTTCCACTATCGGGATGTTTATGTGGAGTTGCTTAAAGATGTTGATGAATTTTCTGAATTGAGCATCCTCCTTATCTTGCTTCAATCTAGCCGGGTAGGGAATTGGAGGTTTGTATTCCGACGGCTTTGATGAACCCTTTGATGGAATTTCCTTATCTTCACTTTGCTTGCTTCTATCAATAACTTTCTCCATTATGTTAGGGTCTTCCACTTCGGCTACCCTAGTCTCCTTGACACTTGGGTCAACTCCGATCCTTGTCTCAACCTGTTTCCCGCTCCTAAGGGTGATGGCCTTCAAGTGCTCTCTTGGGTTCTCCTCAGTGTTGCTAGGGAGACTACCTGAAGGTCACTCAAAATTAGCTTTAGCAAGCTGCCCCACTTGGTGCTCAAGGGATTGTACAGAGGCTTGAAGGTTTCGCAAAATGGAGCCAATCTCATTGAACTGTCCGGCATGTTGAGCAAGCTGAGCATTCACCTTACTGAACTGAGTATCCATACTGCTAGTTATGTTGTTGAATCTTGATTCAGTGTTAATCATGAACTTGGCAAGTACATCTTCAGTAGTGAACCTCTTCTCCAATATTGGTTGTTGCATTTGGGAACCTTGTGGAGGTGGTGCAGCTTTCTGTTGTTGCCCCTGATTCCATGAAACGTTTGGGTGGTATTTCCACCCCGGATTATAAGTTGTGCTGTAGGGATTCCCTTGTGGCCTTTGTCCCCCAATATAATCAACATTCTCAATAGGGGCGACGGAGGAACTAGCAATAGGACATTGGGCGACTCCATGCCCTCCACCACAAGTGCTACAACTCATCACCGATTCTGACTTCGAGCTACTACCCATGAGCATGTCTAGCTTTCGAGACAACACATCAACCTTTGTGGCAAGAGCATCATTAGCATTGACTTCATAGATTCCAGCCCCTTTTTGTGGTGCACTTCTTGAGGCCCAATGAGACTCATTGCTTGCCTTTGATTCAAGGAGTTGCTCGGCCTCATCGGGGTACTTGTTACTAAGAGATCCACCCGCTGCAGCATCAATTAATTGACGAGTTGCATAATTCAACCAGTTGTAGATGATCTGAACCCGCATCCAAGAAGCAAAGCCATGATGGCGGCATCTTCGAAGAAGGTCCTTGAATCTCTCATAAGCTTCAAATAGTGTCTCCGACTCTCCTTGCTTGAATGCCGAAATTTCTTGCCTTAGCTTCGCCGCTTTGCTAGGAGGAAAATACCTTCCCAAAAATTTCTCCACCATATCTTTCCATGTTTTGATCAACCCCGGCGATAAGGATGTGAGCCACCGATATGCTCCATCTCTCAAACTGAAAGGAAATAATCATAGCCGGATCGCATCGTCAGTCACCCCGTTTATCTTGAAGGTAGAACAAATTTGAAGGAAACGAGAAAGATGATCATGGGCATCTTCATTTGCAAGGCCATTAAACTGGACTGAATTTTGGACCATGCCGATGGTCCTTGCCTTGATCTCAAAATTATTTGTGGCGATGGATGGTGCTTGCACACTAAATTCTTCACCTGTGAATTGTGGCCTTTCATATTCGGATAAAGTACGTCTTTCTTCGGCCATGATTATAGATTCTGTGTCCTCAATTTCAATGTTTCTTTCACTAATGCTTTCGCCCACTTCTCTATGTCTTCGATGCAAGGTTATCTCAATTTCACTATCTTGTGCAACTAAATTTGATCGATTTGCTCGTGTCATGCACAGTACCTTGCAAAGTCAAGAAAGATAAAGAAAGTTAAGCTCAAGAAAAAAAAATAAGACAAATGAAAGGAAGAAATAAAAGAAAAGAAAAAATGGTTAGACCAATAAGCTAGAAGTTTCCTAGAATTCCTTAATTTCCCCGGCAACGGCGCCAAAAACTTGATTGATTACCCGCAAGTGTACGGGGTCGCAAAGTAATACCATGAGCAAAAGCCCAAGAATCGTATTCCACGGGGTTAAGGGGCTCCTATTACTCCTCCATCACTCACTTTCTAACCATACAATTCAAGCATGGTATACTAATTAATACAAGCAAGATTGTAAATAAAAGCAAGTGTAACAACTCCAAGTCAAGCAAGAAAAACACAAGAGCAATGATGATAAGAATAGGCCTAGGGGTGAGGGTGAGGATTCCGAAGAGGGGTCATCAAGATATAAGGATGCATGAAAATACATGGCACGGGTGATTTAGACCGACGGACCTCAACAATAGTTCAACCCCAATTTCTCGGCGGCTAAACCCTAATCCCGTACAAATGATGACAAGGATCTCTCTTTAGTCATATTCTTACGATTGCATTAAGTGAATGGAGATCACGCAACAAGGACACAATTAACCTAAGTTTATCCTCATGGTTCGGAGGGGCTACCTACACCCAATTTCTCGGCATGTTGGTCAACAAATACCCCTATTAGCGCATTAACGATCTAGTACACGCGAGTAGGTCACGTCTACATGTACAACTCAAACAAGAACTAAGGATTTCTCCACATAATAGTTCTAGGCATGAAACATAATGAGCCAGATCATAAATCACACCAATGCATATCAAATATAAATGTAGCATCCAAAAAACAAGATGAACCCCCCAAGGTTCACCTACATCCGGCGGCCTTCGGGGTCTAGTGTGCCATCATACAAATAAGTACTCAAACACAACAAAAGCAAGAAGTAAATGCATAAATGACACTTCCTAGTCCGAATGATGAAGAGGAGAGAGAATGTCGGCCGAATGATGCTTCTTCTAGCCCTAGAGATGCCGAATGCTTCTCCTCCTTTGATGATGAGGCTTCCCCTTTAAGTTCAAGCTCTTGATCTTCCCAAGCTTCAAGACAAACTCTCCCAAAGGCAATCACATTCGAGTATCTCAGGTTGTGCATTAATAGCAAGATCTTCACCGATAAAGTTGTTGCTGAAGAAGGAAAGCGACCTACAATGTAAATATGCACCAGTTTATGTTACCTCAATGAAAACATGGATTCGTGAGTATTTCAGGCCGTTACTTTGGCAGGGCACTGTTAAAAACACTGTAGCAATCTGCCGGAGCAGTTACTGTTCACAACCAGCCAAAAAAGAAAATTTCAAAGAATCCACACTGGCGTGTGAAAATTATCCACGCCCGTGTGGAAATTCTACACGGGCCGTGTGGGGAATCTACACGGGCCGTGTGGGGAATCCACAGGGGCGTGTGGATGCCCGATTGGAAGAAGATATTGGCTAGGGATTTGGAGATGTTCTACAGCTCCGACATCGCGCTCCGTTTGGAAGAAGGTTAGTGGGATAGCTTTCGTCGGAGCCGATCCGGCGAGGTGTATCCTAGGCAGGGCAAAGGGACCCTTGGACGAGTAGAGGCTTCTCCACAAGACCATCGTCATGACTACCGAGGTGGTTTTCTATGGATTACTTGTTTTTACATTCGATTTCATTGATTGTAACTAGCTCCATGGAGAGCTATACTCACTAGTGGGTACTTGGATTTGTGAAGCCTAGGATGTATTTGTTTCATTAAATCTTGTTATATTGCTTTCATTAATTGATGCGTTAATCGAGTTCAAATCTTGTATGCTTGATTGTTTGAATACTCCCTTAGAGTGACACTAGGGTTGAGAGTTCTTTTTGGTAACACTTGTGAGTGAGTGACACACCATGAGGGTTAGACAAAAGCTAGAATGGGTAGGGTTGAAAGGATGAGTCAAGAGGTAGCGGAGCATCCCCTTTCCCATCAGGTGGGATTCATCCTACCTCCATTTCCTCAAGTTCTTTGCAGCTATAGTAGAGTGAATAGGCAAAGGGATGACCTTCCACTAGGGCTTAGTTGCAGAGGTAACGGAGTGAAGTGTTAAAGTGATTTTAGCACCTAGGCTTAATTGTGACTAGGGACCTTTCACTTGCACCAAAGTGTTAGGTCTACATCTAGGAAGAGAATTTATCACTTGGAATCAATAGAACTCATTGCGATTCTATACAAGTGCGAGGTTGAGAGATTGTTCAATTTCTCCTCTGGGAAAAATATAGAGTTAGGCATGGTTGACCTTAGATTTGGGATCATGTATTGAAGGATATCCATGACTCATTAATGCATTAGTTAGAAAGCATATTATAGGTTTTTGTCCCCTTTACTTGTGCCTTTTCTCTTATCTCTTTTACTTTTGTTTACATTACATCTTATAACACAGCTATTATTTACTTTTCGCTTAGTTATGAAATAATTCAAGTATTTTTATTCCCTAATCCCTGTGGATATGATACCCACTCATCTGGGATTTATTACTTCGACAAACCTGTGCACTTGCGGGACATACGCAAGGGGCGTTGTCAAGTTTTTGGTTCCATTGACAGGGAGTAGGCGTTTAGAAATACTTTGCACTTTGTTTTCATAGCTATTCATTTATTCATTATATTTCCCGTCTTTTTTTTCTATCATCATTCAGATTTGTTTTCTTTCTTTGGGTGCAGCTCTAGGTTATGACCAGAGGGAACCCTTCGATATTGATTGAAGGAGATCCTGAACTTGAATGTACACTCAGAAGAAGGGGAAAAGAACCTGTGTAAGAACCGTCTAATCAAGCAAAAATAGAAGTTGAAGGGTTAGATAATATAGCAGAACAAAATGAGCAAAATGAGCAATAGAGTATTGTACGACCCCCGATTACAGCTCCAAACTTCAAGCTGAAGCCAGCATTCATCCAAATGATTCAATAATCAACGTAGTTCAATGGTTTGGCCGATGAGGATCCAAACAACCATATAGAGAACTTCTTGGAAGTTTGTGTTATGCTGAAGATTAACGGTGTATCAAATGATGCTATTAGATTGAGGGCTTTCCCATTCTCTCTCAAGGGAAGAGCCAAGCAGTGGCTATATTCTTTGCCCAAGGCCTCCATCACGACTTGGAACAAGATGGTCGAAGCTTTTATTGCTAGATACTTTCCTCTACGGAAGTCGGCGAAGCTTCACAATGAGATATCATCGTTTGTGCAGATGGAGTTAGAGTTATTGTTTGAGACATGGGAGCACTTCAAGGATATTTTACGGAGGTGCCCACAGCACGGATTTCCCGAATTAATGATTATTAAGACTTTCTATAATAGGTTGAATCTGAGTACAAGGCAATTGCTATATACAGCCGTAGGAGGTATAATGGGGAGTAAAACATAGGAAGAAGCCCGACATTTAGTAGAAGACATGGCCATGAACAGTTATCAGTGGAATGCGCGGGAAAGGAAAAAGAAGGCCGGGCTTCAAGAAATAGATGCAGTAACTTCATTGGCGGCTCAAGTGGAATCGTTGAGTAAGAAGCTAGACCTTCTAACTTCTAATATAGTGGCGGGCGTGACTACTTGCACTGGATGCGGTGGAGGACATGCTCCCTATGATTGCCCGATGTCTATTGGTGATGCATCTTCAGTAGAGAAAGTGAATTTTGTGGGTAATGCAATGAGGAACCAAGGGAATCCATATAGCAACATCTACAATCCTGGTTAGAAGAATCATCCCAATTTCTCGTGGAATAACCAAGGACCACAAAAGGCTATGGTACCAACAGGTTTCCAATAACAAGCTCCAAACACAGAGAACCGAGTTTTAGGCTTGGAAAACCGAATGACTGATTTAGAGAAGGCCTTGACTAGATTTGTGCAATCATCGGATACAAGATTTCAATCAGTCGTGGCTACACTTCGCAACCACGGCACTTCTTTGCACAAGCATGAGAATTGATAAACACCTAAATGTACGTATTTTATACATATTAATCTTGTATTACTTGTGTATATTTTAATAAATTGATGCCCGTTCAAGTATAAATTGGTTATTTTGGTGTTGCAAATCTTAAAAGAGTTGAACAAAGCTCAAAAATGTAAATTGGATGAATTCGACACCAAAAATAGCATTGTTGGGGTTCGAGCACTGTAGCAGGCAGTATAGCGGTAAAGTAGCGGAGTCACTATTCATGCTGCGGGCATTCGGCTGTGAGCTTCATGGGGTCCATTCTGCTGAGCACTATAGCACGGACACCTTTTCTGGGCGAAACGGCAATGGGATTCACGGGCTCCATGCGCCCGCATGGAGCCTGTATGGCTATGACGAGGTATATATTGTACTGAATTTCTAGGGCAAAAGGGGGAGGTGTTTGGAGAAAGCTTTTGCGGGAGTTCTTGGAGCCGACTTTGACCAGTTCAGAGGAGGCAAGATCACACGTTTTGGAGAAGGAGAATCAAAGGGAGAAGCTTGGTTTGCCTAGATCTTCATTCCAAGTGATAAACTCTATTCCCTAATCTAGATCTAACCCTTTAGTCCGGGAAGAAAGACCCTAGTCACAATTAAGCCCCAGCACTAAGGATTACTTCAATGTTTCACTCTGTTGCTTGCACTACTAGGCCCCAGCGGAGTTCCTCTCTTAGCACTTCACTCTATTGTAACCGCAAAGAACTCTTGGAACATGGAGGAAGGATAAATCACACCAAAAGGAAAAGGGGACGTTCCACTACCTTTCGACTCACCCTCTCAATCCTCCCCAACCTAAAGCTTTGTCTAACCCTCTTGGTGTGTCACTCATCCACAAGAATTACCAAGATGGATTCTCAACCCTAGTGTCACTCTAAGGGAAAATCAACTCAACAAACATTCAAGATTGAAGCTCAATTAGAATATCAATTAAATAAAACATAATAAAAGGTTAATGAAACAAATCCGTCCTAGGATTTACAAATCCAAGCACCCACTAGGAGTTTAGCTCTCCATAGAGCAAGATACGATCAATAATGAAATCAAAAGTAAAAACATGCAATCCACAAGTAAAACCCCCTTATAGTCCGTATTGATGGCCTTGTGGAAAAGGCTCATCTTCTCCAAAGATTCCCTCGCTAAGCCTAGGCACACCTCACCGAATCGATGCTGAAGAAAACTCCCTCAATAACTATATTCCGAAGGAACTGATAAACGCCTAAATGAACATATTTTATATGTATTGATCTTGTATTATTTGTGTATATTTTAATGAATTGATGCCCGTTTAAGTATAATTTGGTTATTTCAGTGTTGCAGATCTTAATAGAGCCGAACGAAGCTCAAAAATGTAAATTGGATGAATTCGACACCAAAAAAGGCATTTTTGGGGTTCCAACACTATAGCAAGCACTATAGCGTACTGTAGCAGGATCACTGTTCATGCTGCGGGCATTCAGCTGTGAGCTTCACGGGCTCCATGCGCTCACATGGGTGCCCATAAGGTTTGCTGGAATTTCACAAACCTCGGTACGGTAGCATAAACAATGTAGCAAAATACTGTAGCTGAGTACTGTAGCACCGACATATTTTCTGGGTGAAACGGCAGTGAGCTTCACGGGCTCCATGCGCCCGTATGGACCTGACGGGATATATTTTGGATTGATCTCTTAGGGCAAGAGGGTGAGGTTTTTGGAGAAGGCTTTTGGGGGAGTTCTTGGAGCCGGCTTCCACCAGTTTAGAGGAGGCAAGATCACACGTTTTGGAGAAGGGGAATCAAAGGGAGAAGCTTGATTTGGCTAGATCTTCATCGATCACTTCTTTGGGAACTTGTAGACGACAAGGGAAGCCGCCCCGATCGCGGCGTCCGTGGAAGCTTTCCACCACACTTGGCTTGTCATCTCACTTATATTGTTTGAGGGAGTTTTCTCATGCCATTTGTAGTTGTTTTCATGGACCTATTTTTGTATTTGTTTGCATGGACGAGTAAACCCCAAGGTCACCGGATGCCGGTGAACCTTGGGAGTGAACTGTGTATTTGGATGATCTAGTTTTGTTTATTGCAATTGTTGTGTGTTTCTGATTCATTCTTGGTGCATTTGATGTGTTGCTTACATGAGAACTCAGTAAAACCAACTCCCTAGGTTGTACTTGGTAGCGTGACCATCGCCCTTGTACTAGACACACCAAGTTTGGAAGGGATTCATGTACTGAATACGCCGTGACCATTGGGTATTTTTGTACCCTCCAACATTAGGGACTAGACCAAGTTGTGTTACGGCTCTAATTAGAGATTTCCCCTTTGTTAATGCAATCGTATGAGGATTTGATCGAAGAAATTCGTATCAATACTTATACCGGATTAGGGGTCAATTACCGTGACCATCGGGTTGATCTAATTTAGGAAATCTCTAGGTCCAAACCCTCAATTGCATGACACTCTTAGCATCCTTTGCACTTTAGTAGCTCCTAGGGAATCCGCATCCGTGACCATTTCTTTCCCCTGATTTTATACCCTTGCCTTATTTTAGACTCCACTTGTAGTTCTTTCATTTTAATTAATAGATTAGAGAAACCCTTCGAATCTTTCGGCTAGATAATACGCAAAGAGGAAGTGAGGGTAGATCCTTGGGCCCAGGGAATACGACCCTTTCGTGCTCGCACGAGAGGTATTACTTGACGACTCCGTGCACTTGCGGATCTCGCATCAGGAACGAAATGTTGAAGGCCGTAGAACTACTCCAAAATCCTTGCCAAAGCCTCTCCAAACCCTAGCCACGAGTGCCTCCAAAAATCGGCAAAAGATGGAAAAAAGATAGGAAAAGCATTCCCCAAAACGGCTGAAATCGCCACTCAAATAGGGCTGGAATCAGGCATCCACACGGGCGTGTTCAATTTCCACACGCCCATGTGAATCTCCAGGAAATCGATTCTCTACGGTCTGTGATCAGTTACTGCTACAGTGATTTGATACAGTAGACTGCTAAAGTACTCTGCCAAAATGCTTCCATACTTTTCATCGAGGCCACATGAACAGGTACACATCCATGTGGTGGATCGCGTTGCGTCTTTAATAAATATCACATTGATGAAGGTCTTAGTAGTGTTGCACAAGTGGGAACACATGAGCGTGACTGTCTTCGTGCCCCTCCAATTTGCATTTTCACTCGAACACAATGGAGGTTGGCACACACTCAAATGTCTTTGAGCACAACTAGTGTCTTCATGTTTGTTCACTCCAAGATTTCATCAACAAAGTGCATCCACGATCTACTTTGGCTCCTTTCTTCCACTATTGTCTCCACAACTCTATATGCACAAAAGTAACACAAATACACATGTATGAGCGATAAAATCTGAGAAAAGTAATGCTCAATGTAATAAAAGAATACTTCATATTACTAATACACAAGCACTTATTAGTTCATCTCTTGCTTGGTCACCTTGAAGCCGTAATTCATTGGTCATTTGATAAATAACATATTTATGTTCCTTCTTGCGTGTTGCAATCCAACTAATTACTAGAATTATAACTTGAATTGCCGCTAAATGATGCAACCGTCGCAACTTATGAAAGAATTGTCCAGCAACCTCTTTTTATCGGCCATCTAATAAAAATTAATTATCAATATTTGTAAAAAAAAATAGAAGTGAAAAATGATAACAAATTAATTATCAATGTTTTCATGTATATATGTAACGTCAGTTGTATGTGTAATAACATACAGTAAACTAATCAAGGAGATAGAACAAATAATAATAATAATGATAATAATAATAACAATAAAATCCATGGCCCTCAAGAAAAATACATACTTGACTCACTAGATAAAGAAGATGTGGCAAATTCCTATTGGCTAATAAGGTTAATCAACATTTTCCTTTTTCCAATTCACGTATTTAATTTAAATAAATAATTAAAAAAACAACCACCTTTTTTCCCAGCCACTTCTTCTTCACTGTGAGATTTGTTACCTCATCTTCATACAAATAATTATATTTTATTTTATTTTCCACATACATCAAACCCTTTAGCACACCATTGCCTTTATCCTTTTTCCCATTCCTTTTCATATTAAAATTAAATTCTAGTATTAAAATTAAATAAATGTCACACAGATTGCATTTTTCCTTTTCCCTGACATGTTATATTCTTAGGCATGCAAATATGTAATGCATAACATATATTGTAATTTTGATTTTTATGCGCCTATAGTCAATATACAATTTTACAGTGTTTGATTATATTGGATGGCAATAAGGATTCTATTTAAGTTGTTTAGTTTAAGTTGTAGAGGATCTGTTGTTAGTTCTTGGTGTTAGCTTTAGCCCTGTTTATATTTAAAAAAAAAAAAAAGATTCATTTTAATTGCTATGTTGCTGCCTAATTTCTGTATCTATGCAATCACTCATGCTGATTAGATAACAACATAAGTGCTAGCAGTTCCCTTAATGTGATAAAAAAGCTGGAATACCAGGACTAAGAACTATACATAGATATAGAAATTTAACATATAAGTGCATCAACCACCAAGAAAGACAATTAAGAGAATTAATTAAATGGTTATTCATACAATAGCTAAACTAAGAAAATTTTTATCTAATCAACAAAAAATCAAGGTGTTTGAAAGTTTGAAACATTACTGATAGGAACTAAGAAAAGACAATCCCCTCTAGACCTAAAGTATCAAGAAAATCTTTCTTCTTGCCAATAACACTAAATTAGGTATATGAAAGTTGTTAGTGTACCTTTCAATGATATTAATAGGTCCAACACATAAAACCCAAATCCATAAATTAAGAAAGAAGAAGACAAAGTATTTCTGGTGTTACAATTTGAGAATAAGCATCAAACAAATGTCAAATTCATTCAATTTTTCATCTCAAAAAACAGCCATTTCATGTGTTATGATAAATGTCTGAGATATTGAAATCATTTTTGTTAAATGTTTTACCCTCGAGGTACTAACTCTCTACCTAAAACTAATCCCATATTTAAAAAAAAAGAAAATAATAACACAGATGCCATAAATTATTGAATTATCATTCTCAATATGCTGACATTCAAGCTTCAAAACATTAGTGCAGTAAAAATCTATGAGAAAAGATATCACTTTCCACCCAAATCAAACAAAACAAAACCCTTACAAATTCACAAAAACATAAGAAAATAGAATAAATAACCCAAAAACATTAACTTAAACTCTACCAACCCAAAGCCCAAAAAACTAAAACTAAATAAATAAAAAAGACAGAAAAAAACCCAGTACCCTTCAAAAAGAAAAGGAAAGAAAAACAAACCACATCCCAGTAAAGAAACCACAAAGCATCAAGCATCTGCAAAAGAACAATGACAATGTTCCACCATTAAAGCCACCCAATCAAAAACAGTTCATATAAATTTCTCGCTATATTTAATAAAAGAAAGACAAAAGAAAAGCTGAAAAAGTCGAAGGTCGAGCTTGAGAACCAGAGTAGCGTATCATCATCTCACCATCAGCTTGCGTTTGTGTCACCATTAATAAAGCTCTGATTAGATAACCAAATGCAAGCTAAGAAGAACCAGATCCCCCATTCCCTTCCCATTCTCTTCTCCTCTCTCTCTCTCTCACACCTCCAAAACCAAGAGAATAAAAACGTTGCCTTTTTTCTTACTTTTTTTTTTATATTATTTCTCTTTTTTTCATAGCATCAATTGAAAAGCTTTCTTGAAATTAAAAGGAAAAAACAATAGAAATCGAGATACAACTCCATCAAACAAAATCCATCACTAACCTCACAACAACGAACAAAAAGCAGCGATAACTCCACCAACAAACCAGATCACCTTCAAAACTCTAGATAAAAACATTAGAAAAACAAGAAGAAACCAAGTAGAAGAAGCATAAGAAGAGAACAAGAACAAGAACAAGAAGAACCAACTCTATGAGGAAGACATTACCTTTGAACAGATGGCAACAAAATCCACAGCAACCCATGGAGATCAACCTCGCAGAGCAACCTTGCAGATCTAATGGCCAGAACTACCAAACTGTAATTTGTTATATGGGGCATGCATATAATTACCTAATTTCAAGAGGGGTATTTCCGTCATCGAAAAAGTTCAACCCTCCAAAACCCCCCGATTTGGAGGGGCTGTAAAAAGTGGGTGAAATGGAGATTTTTCCATCCTCTATTAACCCTCAACTGCCCTACCTTGCATACAATCTTGGATCCAAGCAAGGGTTGGTCAATAACCTTCCCTTTCAAAACCTTCATTTACCCCCTCCCAAGCAAGCCCTTAGTGTATTGGATGCCGTTAAATGAAACAGATTCCTCCCCAATTATACTATATGAGTTGATGGAGTGAGATTCAATTGTTATATTGATAGAAATTGGTGCGCTTGACATAGATAGTTCATGGTAGAAGGGGGGCACGGACCATCTTTCGGCTCTTCCCGGCCCGGAACCGGCCTGCCAAAACCCGCCGGTTTAGCTGAACCGGCGATTAGGCCAATAACTCATAACTGGCTGGCACTATAACAGACTCAGATATGGGTCAAAGTATTCCAAACCTGTGACATAACGGGTTAATCGGCCAAGTTTAGCAGGTCAACTCATGTTGGAGATGCAAAAACACTAAGGAAATAGTATATATATATATATATATATACATGGTTGCTCATTGGATTTGAACCCATGAGCTCATGTTGAAGGTGCAAAAACACTAACCACTTGAGCTATTATTCAACTTGGTACATTCTAAGGAAATAGTATATATATATAGATATACATATTTGTAGAATGTCAACTTTATTTGCACACTTTCTTCCAATTGCTTGAGAGCATCAATATCGATATCAGTTTCAATGTTTAAATAGTAGCTAAGTAATAAAACTTGCACTATATTTTTTTTTGATTAATTATAAAATATATATTTTGGTGTTTAATGTTGCCTAGAAGCAAATAATTTCTTATTTAATGACAACATGATGAGTACAACAATAACAAACCTTAAAGTTTGAAACTAAATTTAAGGGCAAGAGTCCATCTCGATGGTAACTAATAGATTAGTAGATGACAACTTTCATCTAAAGAAAGAGGACTATATAAGTTTATGATTTATCTCTCACTTAAAAATGTATATCAATAACTAAATTCGACAGGTAAAACAATTAGATGTAAGTCTTTCATTTTTTAAAAAAAAATTATTTTTACTAGTCACATATTTTTTAAATTATTTGAAATTCTTTTAAATTTTTTAAGATTATATATTAAAAAAATCACTTTGTGATTTATGTTTATTTATATATTTTTAAAATTTCACCCTATTTACTTTGCTAGCAAAACTTTGAATCCTGCCCAGGGGAATTACACCATAACAGCGAAAGAACTTTTGGCAATTGTTTATGCCTTTGACAAATTCAACCATACCTTGTTCTCTTCAAAGTAATCATGTACACTGATCACACAGCTATCAGGTATCTCCTTTTGAAGATAGATGCCGAACCAAGACTGATTAGATGGATTCTTCTCCTATAAGAGTTTAATCTTGAAATTTGAGATATGAAGGGATCATAAAACATGGTGGCTAATCATTTGTCATGCTTGGTGCACATTGAAGAAGATAGCAATATACACCAAATTATAAATGATGCTTTTCCAGAAGAACATCTTTATTGGATCCAGAAGGGATCTATTGATGATTACGAGTATCCATGGTTTGCTAACCTTGTGAATTATTTGGTGGGACAAATTATTCCTTCATAATTTTCCTATGAGCAACGGAAGAAATTCTTATCCGATGTTAAACATCACTTCTGGGAGGACTCATTCATGTACAAACTCTGTGCAAATTTGGTTGTGCAATGTTGTATTTTGCATTCTAAGGGATGGCAGATTTTAGAGAACTACCACTCTGGCACAGTGGAGGGTCATTTCAGTGTGAATCACACTACCGAGAAGGTATTAGAAGATGGGTTCTTTTGGCCTTCACTTTTCAATGACGCTCGGAGGTTTGTTTCAACATGTGACCAATGCCAAAGAAGTGGGATCCTATCCAAACTCAATGAAATGAAACAAACTCCTATCCAGAAATGTGAAGTTTTTAATGTTTGGGGCATTGAATTCATGGGCCCTTTCCCAAACACCAATGGGAACAGATATGTGTTGGTTGCAGTTGATTATGTGTCTAAATGGGTTGAAGCTCAAGCTCTTCAAACAAATGATCCACGGGTGGTCGTCAAGTTTTTGAAAATGTTATTCTCTCATTTCAGTACTCCGAGAGGAATTATCAGAGATAGGGGCACTCATTTTTGTAACACTCAGTTTGAAAAGATGATGAAGAAATATGGAGTAACCTATCATGTTGCCTAATTGATCGCCCGCAAGTGTACGAGATCGCCAAGTAATACCCTGTGAGTGACACAGGGGTCGTCGTATTCCACGGGGCCAAGGAAGTATTATTACTCACTCCTCACCTATTATCTAGCCTACAATTCTTAGTATGAAGAACAAATGAAATAAAATAAAATAAACTAACTAATCTATGGCTGGGTAACTAGCACACAACTGTGAATAAACAAGGGAGTATCAAGCATGAGAAGGTAGTGTTTGGACAACGAATCCACCTAGGATTGTCATTAAGTCCCGAACTAGGATGAGTTAAAGATGCATTGATGATAATTGAGACCAAGAGACCTCGTGAGTAGATTAGCCCCAATCTCTCGGTGACTAACCCCTGATCCCATACGAATGTCAATGGGAATCTCTTCTGGATTAACACACCTATGATCGCATTAAGTTCTTGGAGTTCTCTAATAGGGGTAAACCTACTATCCTTCCGCTTAAACCTAGCAATGGAGGGCTACCAACACCCGATCTCTCGGCGTGTAGGCACAAGTATCCCCTTTCAATCTCTCCTAGATATAGTACACGTGAGTAGGTCACATCTACGCATACAACTCATAGTAGAATTATGGATCTCTCCATACATGTAATCCTAGGCATGAAAGCATGAAAGATTGAATCTTAAACAACCATCAAAATCAATGAAGAACAACATTCCAAGTTCATAGACAAGATTAGCCCTAGGGTTCATCCAAATCCAAACATAACAATAAGTTAATCCCTCATGACAAGGGACACTTAAACAACATACAAGGAAAATAAAGACAATAAAGAAGCAAGAAAACCCCCTCTACGGTATTGATCCCCTAGAATCGATGAAGCCTTGAATGGTGATGCAATGGTGGCTTAGATCTACACTCCAACGCCTTCCACTATGCTCCTCTCCCTCTTGGTGATGATGCGTCCTTGTTTCCCCCAAGGATCGTCGCCGTAGGATGGCCGGAAGGCCTCAAGATTGTGTGGTGGCGGCGGCCCAAGAGGCCAAGAAGAAGTCTCACTAAAAGTCTTCCAAGATCCCTAATATACCCTCCAAATGGCCTCCATCCCGAGTGCCATGCCACTCGCTATGGAGCTCAACATTGACACTATTTGGGGTAGGCAAACTCCATCAAGTAAATATCTTCTATTATAGCTACAGTGATCATCCCGGGCACCATTGAGGCCGTATGCCATGATTAGATTCCTAACTCGAAAACTCCCCATGTGCTACAGTGCAGCTTCAGTGATTTTGCTACAGTGCCGGGCTACAGTGCCACTACTGAAGTGCTCCAGCTACAGTCTTTTTGCTACAGGGAATATGCTACAATCTGTGACCTGGTTTTTCTTCTCTTTTTCGCCCGAATCATATCTTCGTGTCTTCCATGGTGTTCTCGTGCCCTGCAAAGCAAATAACATATGATTAAGCATAAAATGGGCATCAATTCTGATGAAAATACATGCTAGAGGTAACAAATACATATACTAAAATACGTACATTTAGACACTTATCAAATATCCCCACACCTAAGCATTTGCTTGTCCCCAAGCAAACACATCATGAAAAACAAAGATAATGATAAGTGGCTAAATGTATTACCTCCGGCTCAAATAAATACAAGACTCTACAAGCAATGGAAAATGATAACTAGATGATGAGTTACAAACAGTAAGCACAATAGAAAGATCTTGTCTCACCTCTATATGTCTGTGCCATGTGTGTGAACCTTGTATTTCATCTGCCCTGATCTGGTCTAGCCCACTGACTTCAATCAGTACAGCTCTAAATGCTAATCACTCCACAGGCAAGAGTACTAGGTCTTAAAATGCTAATTGCCACTCCAATGAACAAGTAGGATCCTTCTAAGCTCTAAACTTGAACTAACTCCCTATTCTTCTCAAAACCTCTAGTAGGTAGCCCAAAAGATCACTAGAGTTTTTATTTTCATTTCATTTCATTTTTCTTTCTTTTTCGAGTCCGACTAACATAGACTGCACCAAAAATCTTTCTGGAGGGTGCACATGCTGGTTAGGCACAAGAGCCACCCAACTACTCGATTACAGTAGTTGGGGATATTTGATTATCATTATCATTATCAAATATCCCCACACCTAAGCATTTGCTTGTCCCCACCCAACTACTTCATTAGCAGAGGAATACTGACATAGATCATCCTAGATCATGTCTTCATACTACTCTACATGGCACAAAACTAGGGCTAGCTCAACAAGACTTAGAAGTTCTTAAGAGTTCATTGAATGAAAGAACTTAAGACTCCAAGACCAAATACTCAAAGTTGTGTGTTAAGCAATCAAGAGGATAGAGTAGTCATGTTGGTTATTCCTAGGGCATCAACACAAGATTCAGTGCACAAGACAATACTAGAGGTGAAACATGATTCAATAGAGTACAATAACAAATATGTAACTCAAATCAATCATTAATCCATGCTATAAGAGTCTTACAATAATGAACAAGCCATCATGGGTACACTAGCATGTAAACAATCACCCTAATACATATAATACACCAATCCCCACACCTAGTGTTGTACATTGTCCCCAATGTACACTAATCATGAAAAATATAATGATATATGCAATGAAAACAAATGAGGAGGGTGGAACGAACTTCCTCGGTTATTCTTGTGCATACGGCGAGATGTGACCCAAACACAAAGTATGGTGAGCTATACATGTTGGGTCAGGCTTCCACCAAATGGAAGGAGGGCTCACCAAGCTCCCTTAATGCCCTACAAAGCATAAAGGGGACTTCATCATTCCACAAAAATTTATAAATAAGAGATGGGGAGTAATCATGCAAACACAAACACAAAAACTAGAAAATAAAGGCTAAACAATAAAACAAAGTGTCCATGCTAGTCCTTGTTAGACATTGTCGATGTGGTGGTTCTGGTGTGCTTTGAAAGTGCTCAAAACCTCCAAGGTTAGTTAGCGATAGGTAGGATCTTGGATTTCAAACAAATCCACCAACAACCATATGAAAGTAGTTCCTTGACTTGCTCATCCATCCCAAGTGTTTCCAAAATACCCTAATCTATGTGATGAAGTGTGCCACATGGTTTGGTCTTCAAAACTTCAAACTTCACCATGTGATGAGCATGTTTAAAGTGAGGTTCTTCGGGGTTGGCATTATGTTTCATGGATATTGGAGACGAGCAACTTGATATTTGGCATTCCTACATCAATAATAATTCAAGTAAGAATGAAAGGAATCCAAGAGAATGCATAATGTGGCATGAAAATGGATAAAACATGAAGAAAATGGGGTGAATAGGATCCATACGGGCATAAGGAGCCCGTATGGGTACTATTCAATTTGCAAGAGTTTCCCCTCATCATGAATTCGAAAAAAATTTGTACATAAATTCAAGATAAATCAAAGACATGATGATCATACCACAAAATACAAGCAAAAAGCTTGAAACAATCCACACAAAAACTCAAGAAAGCAAGAAGAAAAGAAAAGAAAATTTTTCATTCACAACAAGCATCAAACCAATAAAGATGGAGAGCACTTGAGTAGAGCTTGAAGGAGAACACTAGATCTACTTCCCAAGGAGATGTGGAGATGATTTAGAGTGGTATTTAGTGAGATCCGGCCATGGAGAGGTGGATCATGGAGGCTAGGTCACGGTTGGAGAAGAAGAAGAATGAGGAGAGAGACAAGTTGACAAGGTTCTCATGAAGAAAAAGGGTCTTCACAGTCTCTATGAGGTGCTCATAGAGCCCGCGAGGAGTAGTGAAAAGTTTCTGAATTTTCTTGATGGTCTCTATGCACTCCTCATAGAGCCCGCGAGGAGTAGTGTAAAATTTCTGAATTGTTTTGATGGTCTCTATGCACTCCTCATAGAGCCCGTGAAGCCTAGTTAAAAAGTTCTGGATTGTCTTTGATGGGCTCTATGCACTCCTCATAGAGCCCGCGAGGCTCTCAAACCATGTTATAAAGTCTTATTTGCTTCTCCAAACACATGGGCATGGCTACAAAGTGTTCTAAAATCATCTCCACCATGAACTAATGGTTCAAAATTTCGATCTAACACATAAAATGATAGCCCAAACAAGTGCGACTCCACAATAAAATCAAGTAAACAACCAAACGGACAATGATCATGATAAACAAAACAATGAGAGCATGGACTTATTCAAATTAGCAACTCTAAGAAAATACGAAAAATAACAAGAACATGAATACAAAGAACACAAAAACATGAAAATAAACCCCCGAATGCTTGGGTTGCCTCCCAAGAAGCGCTTGTTTAACGTCATTAGCTCGATGTACCTCTTTCTTACCTTAAGGAGGCTTGAAGAGGGTGTGTTCCTCCCGGCAACATGTAGCATAGCTACTTCCATGAAAGAAAAAGAATTACCTTCCGGGATGGTGAGCTTGTGGAGACCAAGAACTTGGTACCTTTAGGCCTCCATGGAAAAGCGTTTAGGGCTGAGAGTTGTGCAACTTAAACTTGGGCGGATCCTTAGATGGTTTGAGCATCCTCCCGCTCCCATTCTATTCCCGGCTGAATTTCCTTGGAGCTTCCTCAAAAATCGTTTCGGTCTCCATGGAAATAGGTATGGTTGAAAACTTTTTAAACTTGGCATCGGTGGGTCCTTGGACGGTGTAAACCTCCTACCTATATCTCCTTCTTCAACCAATGTCAATCTTCCATTAATTACCCAAAAAAATCGTTTGGGCCTCCAAGGAAAAAATTTTGGTTGGGACGTGTCCAACATTAGCATCGGTGGGTCATTGGATGGCTTCGACCTCCTACCCATATCTTCAATTGTCCCAAATAATTCTTTTTTGTGCTTGGTGATTTGAGTCACTTCCATGCTAAGGGCTAGCTCAAGTGATATTTGTGCCACTTCTTCTACCTTTTTCACCTCCAATGCACCAAAGTACTCAACCACCTCCCTTCCATCATATTTCTCTTCAATTTTATTGTTGCTTGTGGTTGGAAGTTCAATTGCTCGCTCTTGGAATAATTGTTCAACCCGATTCTCTAATTTGTGAAGAGAAGCTTGCACCAGCAAAAGTGTGGCATCGATGGCCTCAAATCGGGCATTACATTTGCCGTCAAGTGCATGAAGTTCGGTGGTGAGGGCATCAAATTTGGTGTTGCCGTCTAGAAATCTCGATTCAGTATTTATCATGAACTTTGCCAACACATCCTCTGTAGTAAATCTTTTTATTAGCGGTGGTTGTGGCATTTGGGAACCTTGAGGAGGTGCAACCTTTTGATTTTGCTCTTGACTCAATGAATTTGGGTGGTATTTCCACCCCGGATTGTAAGTTGAGCAGGAAGGGTTTCCTTGTGGTCTTTGGTCTTTGATAAAATCAGCATGGGCATCAACTTTAGTGGCCGAAATTGAGTTAGAACCATTCAAATTGCGAGCCCCCTGGATTTGCAAATAAAATTGTACCTTGCACAAAAGAGTATAAAAAGAACAAAGTTAAACAAAATAGGAAAAGTATATACAAAGAGTAATATGTACAAATAAAAGAAAAACGGCTAGAGCAATAGATTACAAGCTTTCCTAATATTCCTTGAATGTCCCCGGCAACGGCGCCAAAAACTTAATTGATCGCCCGCAAGTGTACGAGATCGCCAAGTAATACCCTGTGAGTGACACAGGGGTCGTCGTATTCCACGGGGCCAAGGAAGTATTATTACTCACTCTTCACCTATTATCTAGCCTACAATTCTTAGTATGAAGAACAAATGAAATAAAATAAAATAAACTAACTAATCTATGGCCGGGTAACTAGCACACAACTGTGAATAAACAAGGGAGTATCAAGCATGAGGAGGTAGTGTTTGGACAAGGAATCCACCTAGGGTTGTCATTAAGTCCCGAACTAGGATGAGTTAAAGATGCATTGATGATAATTGAGACCAAGAGACCTCGTGAGTAGATTAGCCCCAATCTCTCGGTGACGAACCCCTGATCCCATACGAATGTCAATGGGAATCTCTTCCGGATTAACACACCTATGATCACATTAAGTTCTTGGAGTTCTGTAATAGGAGTAAACCTACTATCCTTCGGCTTAAACCTAGCAATGGAGGGCTACCAACACCCGATTTCTCGGCGTGTAGGCACAAGTATCCCCTTTCAATCTCTCCTAGATCTAGTACACGTGAGTAGGTCACATCTATGCATACAACTCATAGTAGAATCATGGATCTCTCCATACATGTAATCCTAGGCATGAAAGCATGAAAGATTGAATCTTAAACAACCATCAAAATCAATGAAGAACAACATTCCAAGTTCATAGACAAGATTAGCCCTAGGGTTCATCCAAATCCAAACATAACAATAAGTTAATCCCTCATGACAAGGGACACTTAAACAACATACAAGGAAAAGAAAGACAATAAAGAAGCAAGAAAACCCCCTCTACGGTCTTGATCCCCTAGAATCGATGAAGCCTTGAATGGTGATGCAATGGTGGCTTAGATCTACACTCCAACTCCTTCCCCTATGCTCCTCTCCCTCTTGGTGATGATGCATCCTTGTTTCCAACAAGGATCGTCGCCGTAGGATGGCCGGAAGGCCTCAAGATTGTGTGGTGGCGGCGGCCCAAGAGGCCAAGAAGAAGTCTCACTAAAAGTCTTCCAAGATCCCTAATATACGCTCCAAACGGCCTCCATCCCGAGTGCCATGCCACTCGCTATGGAGCTCAACATTGACATTATTTGGGGTAGGCAAACTCCATCAAGTAAATATCTTCTATTATAGCTACAGTGATCATCCCGGGCTCCATACCGGGCACCATTGAGGTCGTATGCCATGATTAGATTCATGACTCGAAAACTCCCCATGTGCTGCAGTGGCAGCTTCAGTGATTTTGCTACTGTGTCGGGCTACAGTACCACTACTACAGTACTCCATCTGCAGTCTTGTTGCTACAGGGAATATGCTACAATCTGTGACCTGGTTTTTCTTCTCTTTTTCGCCCGAATCATATCTTCGTGTCTTCCATGGCGTTCACGTGTCCTGCAAAGCAAATAACATACGATTAAGCACAAAACGGGCATCAATTCTGATGAAAATACATGCTAGAGGTAATAAATACATATACTAAAATACGTACATTTAGACACTTATCATTGCCACTATCTATTACCCTCAAACTAGTGGCCAAGTTGAAGTCACCAACCGGGAATAAAAGAGCATTCTTGAGAAGATAGTTCATCACGGCCAGCGTGATTGGTCAGAATGATTGGATGATGCTCTTTGGGCTTACAGAACAACATATAAGACATCGACTGGACATACCCCTTATCGTCTAGTTTACAGGAATGCATGCCACCTACCTGTAGAGCTTGAGCATCAAGCACATTGGGCAATCAAGCTATTAAATTTGGATACAAAGGATGCACAAAAAAAAGGAAGTAGTAGCTGAATGATGATAAGTGCTTGTGCGATATGAATGCGAAGCGTTCATTCCTTATGTTGAGCATTACTTTCCTCAGTTTTCTACATTAATATGTGTGTTTTATGTTACTTTTACGCAGGTAGGGTTGTGAGGCCGAGTATGAAGGAAATGGGCCAATGCGGACCATAATGCACCTATTTTGGAGGAGATCTTGTTAAGGTTCAAACGCGAAAACATAGGTCAGGTGTGAGATGCTAGAGTGTGTGCCAACCTCCTCGCATTCGAGTGAGCACATCTATTTGGAGGGGCATAAAGGCAATCACGCTCGAGCATTCCATCTTATGCATACAAGAACAAGAACCCCGCCAACATATATATCATTGAAGAAGCAAGTGATTCACGACGTGAACGTGTGCCCGTTTGCGTTACCCCGATAAAAGTATGGAATTGGGAAGTTAATCAGGTCAAAAACTGTAGCAGAGCATCGTAGCAACAATGTAGCAATTACTGTAGTAGCACTGTTCACAGCCGGCCGAGAAATCAGAGAAACAGAGAATCCACACGGGCGTGTGGAAATTATCCACGCCCGTGTGGAAATTCCGCACGGGAGCGCGTATCGTCCACGCCCGTGGAGTTGCCCGATTCCATCCCTATTTAAAGCCGATTCAGCCCCGATTTTGGTATTCTTTTCTCCATCTTTTCCTCAACTTGTGAGAGGACTTCGGCTAGGGTTTCGAGGGGTATTGGCCAATGTTTTGGAGAAGTTCTATGGCTCCGACATCGTGATTCCATTAGGAAGAAGGTTGGTAGGGGAGCTTCGATCGAGGCGTATCCTATACCGGACTAAGGAATCTTTGGACGATGAGTAGAGGACTCTCCACAAGACCATCGACACGACCATCGAGGGGGTTTCTTTATGGATTCATTGCTTTTACATTCGATTTCTTTGATTGTATTAAGCTCCATGGAGAGCTAAACCCCTAGAGGGTACTTGGATGATTGCAAACCCTAGGATGTATTCGTTTCATTGAACTTCTTTATTATGCTTTCAATAAATTGATGTTTATTGTGAGTTCCAACCTTGAATGCTTGATTGTATGAACATTTCCCCTAGAGTGACACTAGGGTTGAGAGTTCTTGTTGGTAACCTTGTGAGTGAGTGACACACCACTAGCGTTAGACAAAGCTAGGTTGGAGAGGGTTGAGAGAGTGAGTCGAGAGTGCAGGGAGCGTCCCCTTTCCCCTCCGATGTGATAGATTCTACCTCCGTTCCTCGAGTTCTTTGCGGCCATAATGGAGTGAATGGTCTAAGGGATGAACCTCCGCTGGGGCCTAGTTGCGCGTGCAATGGAGTGAAGCGTTGAGAGGATCTTAGTATCTAGGGCTTAATTGTGGCTAGGGACCTTCCATCTGGACCAAAGGGGTAGGTCTATATTTAGGAAGAGATTTATCACTTGGAATCCCTAGAGCTCATTGCAACTCTATGCGAGTGCGAGGTGTTGAGATTGTTCGATTTCTCCTCCGGGACATGTATAGAGTTAGGCATAGTTGACCTTAGATTTGGGACTATGTATGTAAGGATTTCCACGACTCACCATTGCATTAATTAGGAAGCATAATAGAGAGTTCTTGCACTTGAAGCGATCATCCTAGGTAAAGCATTATCCGAGTACCCCATTCTTTATCGATTGCCTTACCCTCTTCTTACTTTTGCTCTTTCACTTGTTGTTTTTATTGTTGAGAATTGAATCAATTTCACACTTATCACTATTGATATTCCACATAGCTAAGAATCAAATTAAGTATTTTCACTCCCTACTCCCTGTGGATTCGACCCCGCTCATCCGGGATTATTACTTCGACAAGCCCGTGCACTTGCGGGATATAAGCAAGGGGACCTTGTCAATGAACTTGAGGAGCATATGCTGAATGCATATGAAAATGCGCTCGTGTATAAGGAAAAAGTGAGAAGAATCCATGATACCCATCTTAGGGAGGAAAGACAATTTTAGGTTGGGGAGCAAGTTCTTCCTTTCAACTCTGAGCTAAAGCTTTTCCCTCGAAAGCTCAAATTATGTTGGTCAGGACCTTACATTGTCACCCAGACATTTCCCCATAGAGCAGTTGAAATTTCTCACCCACAAATGGAACATTCAAGGTCAATGGTCACAGGTTGAAACATTACGTCATCAGAGAGAACATTCCTCAATTATCAGGTAATGGTGCTTTATTTTTGTATGAACCACCCAGCTAGGCAGGTACATCAAGCTAGTGACGTTAAACAACTGCTTTTTTGGAGGCAACACAAGTCATAGTTTTCCTTTTTCTTTATTGTTTATTCTATTATTTTTGTTTCTTTGTTTGTTTTTGTTTCTTGCTATGGCTATCTCTTACTAGTCCTGAGCCTGTTGGGGTATTCTTTTCTTGTTTAGGTTCCCTGTAATTTTTCAAGGCAAGCACGGGTGATTGCTTCCCCGCAAGTGTACGGGATCGCCAAGTAATACCTCGTGTGAAGATACGAGGATCGTATTCCACGGGGCTAAGGATCTCCTATTACTCCTTCTCGAGCTATTATCTAGCCTAAGAACTCAAGTGATGGGTTTTACTCTACTAAAAGTAATTAAAACTAAAACAAGATTATGACCAAATTAGAGAGAACAAGCAATAAGCAAGCAAGAAAATCAATGAGGTGCAAAGCCCTATGGATGAGGATCCCCTTGAGGGGTTATCATGCAACATGGATGATGATCTAAAGATGCAAGGGTAAAATGGACCATGAGATTCCAAGACTAGAACAACTCCAATTTCTCGGCGATTGAACCCTAATCCCATACAAACATAGATAGGAATTTCTTCCAAATCTACATTCCTACGATTGCATTAAGTACGAGGAAATCTCACTTAGGGATAAACCTACTCTTCTTCGGATTAAACCTACATGGAGGGCTACCAAACACCCAATTTCTCGGTGTGATGATACAAGTATCCCCTTCTAATCCATTAATGATCTAATACATGCGAGCAAGTCACATCTACATGCATCACTCATAAAAGAGCCACGGATTTCTCCTTAGTGTAGCACTTAGCATGAAAACAATGGATTAGATCTCAAAATTACCCAAGCATAGAATTAACAAGTTATCATCCAACATACATGATAAAACCCCCCAAGGTTCACCAACACCCGGTGGCCTTGGGGATCTAGTGTGTCATCATCCCACAACAAGCAATACAAACAAACAAAACATGAAACAAAAGCATAAATGACACTCCCTAGATGAAATGGTGAAGGAGGAGGTGAAGAATGTGCCGAATGACGCTTTTCCCGCCAAAGGAGTGCCAAATGACGCTTCCTCTAGCCGTGGGTCTCCTTTCTTCAAATCGTGGTAGATCTCCCCTTGAATGATGTTGCCTTCTTGCCTTGAGAATCTTGGACCTTGGGCTTGGATGATCTTCTAGCTTCCTTGCCCTACTTCTCCTCCCCAAGGTCGCCCAAAAACTCCCAAGTGCTCTCCCAAAGTCGGCCAAGAAAAGCTCCAGCCAAAAGTCCTCTTTTCTGCCCTAAAAGTTTGTATTTATACCCCCGAGGCATACGGGTCATATGGGGGTCGTATGGGGGTCGTATAGCACCCAAAAACCCTAGATTTGCGATCCATACGGGGTGCATACGGCCCCCATACTGGGTAGTATGGAAATCTGGGCAGACACTTAAAATCAATCTGCTGCTACAGTACATACGGCCCCCATATTGGGTAGTATGGGGGTAGTATGAAATTCCTGTTTTCTTTTCTTTTCGCCCAAATGATATCTTCTTGTTCTCTATGGCTTCCTTATGAACTACAAAGCAAATAATAGACGATTAAGCGCAAAACGGGCATCAAACCTCACAAAATAAATGCAAATTGAATACGATATATGCATGAAAACATCTACATTTAGACACTTATCAACGGGCAGAGCCCGACCATACTTGTTCCACTGATTTTCACTGGTTTCAGTTTTTGAAGATTTTCTTGGCAAGCACGAGCATGTTGATAAACGCCTAAATGTATGTATTTTATATGTATTAATCGTGTATTATTTGTGAACATGTTAATGAATTGATGCCCGTTTTATGTCTAAATTGGTTATTTCGGTGTTTCAGGTCTTAAATGAGTCAAACGATGCTCAAAAATGTAAATCGGATGAATTCGACATCAAAAACGGCATTTTTGGGGTCCCGGCACTGTAGCGGACTGTAGCGGGACTGTAGCGGAACTGTAGCAGGTCATTGTTCTTGCTGCGGACATTTGGCTGGGAGTTTCACGGGCTCCATGCGCCCGCATGGATGCCCGTGAGGTTTGCTGGAAATTCTCAAGGCTCGGGCAAAGGGAGAGCTTTTTGGGGGAGTTTTTCTCTTGGGCCTCTAGGGCCGCCGCCCCACTCTTCCCACCGGCGATCTACTGCGCAAGGCTTCACCAAGAGGGAGACAAACTTTGAAGGAGAAGATAGGGAGAAGATCCTAGGTATCAAAAGTATCATTTGAGGGGAGATCTCTTCAAATCTTCAAGATCTTCACCATCTAAGGGGATCTAAAGCTAGAGGGAGTAGTTCTTACTTCTTTTCATCTTTATTTGTTCCTTGGATTTGTATGAGTGGTCCTCTTTCATGAGGCACTAACTTATTTGTGATTTGGATATGATGAACTCTAGGGTTGATTGTTTGTAATTTGGATGATCATCTTTATTGATGTATTGTTGGATGTTGTATTTCTTTTATGGAAACTTGTAGTTTGTGGTTTAAGTCTTGTGTACTTTGATGTGTTGATTTGCATGAGAACTCTGTATTTCAACTTCTAGGTTGTACTTGGTTGCGTGACCATCGCCCTTGTACTAGACACACTTGGCTTGGAAGGGATCCATGTACAAATACACCGTGACCATCGGGTATTTTGTACCCCTCCAGCAATTAGGGTTGGACCTAGTTTGAGTATCGACCCCGATTAGAGATTTCCACGAGTGTAATGCAATCATACGAGGATTTGGGCGGAGCGATTCTGACCCAATACTTGTATGGGATTAGGGGTTCAATTGCCGTGACCATCGGGTTGAGCTAATTTAGGATTCTCTTGGCCCAACTACCATCTCGCATTTCATCCTAAATTCAGGATCTAATGAGAACCCTAGGGGGATTCGTTGTCCAAATCACTCCCTTAACTGTTTGATTCTCCCTTGAGTTCGTATTGTGTGTAGTAGTACCCCGGATTTCATTGTAGTTAATTCTTTCTCTTTTTATAATTACTATTCATCTTTCGGAGTGTTAGGCTAGGAAATAGACGAAAGGGAAGTAATAGTAGCTCCTTGGGCCCAAGGAATACGACCCTCTCGTGCTCGCACGAGAGGTATTACTTGACGACTCCGTGCACTTGCGGATCTCTCACCAAGTTTTTGGCGCCGTTGCCGGGGACACAAGGAATACTAGGAAAACCTGTAGTCTATTGCTCTAGTCATTTATCTTTGTTGTTGTAAATATCTATCTTTGTAAATATTTATTTTTGTTTCTTTTTATCTTTTTCTTTGATAGCTTACTATTGTTAGTTTTATTCTTTTTTTATTACACAGGGGCCATGGACTTGAAGAAAAAAATTATTGGCGGCCAAAAATGTATGCGCTTGAAAATGAGATGGAAGAATTAAGTGCCATGAGAGCACACCGAAGCGATCCGGCCATGGATTTTCAAAAAAGATTATTGGCCGCTAAAATGTATGCACTTGAAAAGCAAATTGAAGAATTGGATGCCAAGAGAGCAAGCCTTAGCAATCAGTACACTGATGTTTATAATCCATATTGGGGAGGACACCCGCATTCTTCGGCACATCATCATACTCAACAATGGGAGTACCCTCACCAGGGATTGCTACAAGAACCCTCCCCTCAAGATTTGTGGCATTATCATCCTCCAGTCGTTCATACTAAGCCACTTAATGAATGGGGATTCAATACGCAAGATGTGTTCGCAAGATTCATGATGCAAACTGATGCTGAATTTAAAGCCATGAATACTACAATTTCTAATGTCGGATTATCTTTTGAAGATTTGGTGAACAAGATAGGAGAGTCTTCCAAAGAATTGAGCAAATTGCCACCATCTATTGAAGCCCTATCTGAGAATGGCACAAGGAATAAAGAGGATAATAGTAAAAATTGAGGGGAAACCAATATTGAGGTGTTGGAGGTTGAAGAAGCAAATGATGTATCATTAATACCTTTTTGAGCAAATGATAGAAGTTCCACCTCAATGGGGAATTGAAGAAGAAAAAGGGGAGGATGACATCATGGCCATAGAAACATGTGAGGAAGTAGAAGAAACTCCATCGACCACATTTGAAGATACTACTTGCCTCAACATTGATTTTTTTCCATTTACCCATCAATTTTAGTCAAGTGCAAAAACAAAAATTCGGGAATTGTATTCGAAGATGTGGGTACTAAGCTAAGATCATCGTTGAACCCACCAATGCCGGGGCTTGGACAATTCCCAACCAAAGATTTTTTTCCTTGGCGGCCCAAGCAAACTTTATGGGCCATTGAAGTTTATCAAACCATGGTTGAGAAAAAAATTGTGGATAGGGATGTTGAAGCCCTCAATTAATCCACCTATGCAAGGCTTGACAAGTTCTCAACCAAACTTGTTCCCTTGGAGACCCAAACAATGGTTATGGGTAGTTCAAGGCAATTTGACAATGGTCGAGGAAGAAAAATTCGGGTAGGAGGTTGAAGCCATCCAAGGACCCGCCCATGCCAAGCTTGAACAATTCTCGACCGAACCTTTTTTTCCATGGAAGCCCAAGCAACTTTGTGGTGGCATACTGAAAGGAATTTTTGTCGGGACCAAAGAAGAAGCGGGGAGGAGGTTCAAACCATCTAAGGATCCGCCCAAGCTTAAATTGCACAACTCCCGGCCCAAGCTTTTTTTCCTTGGAGGCCAAAAAGGTAACTTGTGCTTGGCCTTCAACTTGACACCATCCCGGAAGGTACAATTTATTTTTCTTGGTAGTTCCTATGCCAATTCTAGCCGGGATGAATACACCGTCTTCAAGCCTCCCTAAGGTAAGATAAAGGTACGTCGAGCTAATGACGTTAAACAAGCGCTTCTTGGGAGGCAACCCAAGTTTCAAATCCTTTGTTTTTCCATTTTTCGTATTCTAGTTTCTTGTTGAGTTTAATTAGTTGTGTTTATTGTTGTGTTATGTTCGTATGTTTGTTTGTTTGAATGGTCCGTGCTTATCTTATATTTGTGAGTCTTATCTAGTGGATGAGCGTTGTTTGATTGTGTTTCAATGCATGTTTTCGTGTTGTAGATGTTGTAAACTAGTTTTGTTCTAAGTTACATGGGAGTCATGCCAAAATTTTATTTTTACAGGTCCATACGGGCTGTATACGGCCTGTATGGACCATTTTTCTGCTCCCCAGGGGCCTCACGGGTGCCATGCGCCCGTGAAGCAGCCCGTGAGGCTTACGGCCTCATGGGCTAGAGAAGGACAGAAATCCTCACGGGCTCCATGCGCCCGCATGGAGCCCGTATGGCTTGCGGGCTGAAATTTCCAGCCTTATGTAGCCACCTTTCTCTCCCTTGTTCTCACTCGTTTTTCATCCGTTTTCTTTCATTCTTTCACCATTTTTCTTCATTTTTCTTCCTCTTCACTCCTCTCCTACCTCTTCCAACTTAGATCTTGTTGATTAATTGAAGTTTTACCATCTATTTCACCAATCTTCATCGATTCAAGCTTTGAAGCCCAAGTTTTTTTGTTGTGGAGCAACCTTGCCTCTTCTTCTTGATTGTGCATGCATATCTTACTTTAAACCATGAGGAATGTTGTATGGTTGTTTGATCCTTAATTTATTTAAATTTTTATCCATGGTTTGTAAATTTTTGGGCTTCAAAAATCTGGGGAAATTCTTACCAAATTTCAATCGTACTACAAGAACTTTTTGAATGTTGCTTATCTTGAATTTGTTTGACACTTGTAGCATCCTTGAAACCCCCTAGAAACACTTGCACTAGAGAGATTTAGACATCATGATCTTAATTGAACAAAAGAACTTGCATGGACTTTTTGTTTTTCATAGCTTTTTTTAGAGTTTTTGTGTGTGTGCTCCCTACATATTCCTTGGTGAGATGAACTATTCTTTTTTTGACATGTGCGGGACTATCGGGATATGAGCTTCATTCTCACCACCCTTCAAGAATTCATTCTACCCCTTGTTCATGCATGCATTGCACAATCTTCATTAAACAAATGGGGCGTCTCTTTACCCTTCCCTTTTCATGCTTTATTTAATTATTATGAATTCTACACCATGTTCTATCGATTCATCGTACATTGAGGGCAATGTACGATTCTAGGTGTGGGGATGGGTTATTTGCATGCTTACTTCACCAGTGATAGCTATGATTTATTGTTAGGAACCTCCTGGCTTGAATGAATGATAATAATGAGTTGTAAGGTTATTTGTGCTATAAGGAAGTCATGTTTTTCTTTCTAGTGCTTTCTTCATAGCTTTTGACACAGTTGTTTCTACCTTGTCTACCCCCGCTAACCCATCGCTTTGATTTAAAGTGTTAGAATGGTAAATTCATCCCTCAATGGTCTTTTTACGAGCTTTTTGGTTCTTTTTGTTCATTTTGCTTTTATCCCTAAGTGAAGTTTTTGCATGAAGGTGCTCGGGAGACATGTATATATTTGTTATCTTAGGAAAAACAAAAACAAAAACAAAAAGAGAGAAAAATTTGAAAAATGAAAATGAGTCTATGTCGAGATTCCTCCGCTAATTTGGCATGAATGCGTCTATGTAGATCAGTAATCAAGTAGGTTGGGTGGCTCTTGTGCCTAATCAAGCATGTGCATCCTTCCGAAGATTATAAAAATATTTTTGCACGCCCTACGTTAGGCGGACTCGAGACAAAAAAATGAAATGAGAAAAAGAGAAATATTTGTTCTCCTGGACTCAATCATGCATTCACTGAGATATTAAAGTGTTGAATGTGGACCGAAGGAACTCTTGACCTACTATTGAGGGTGTCTTTAACATTTCTAACACCGGTAGTCATTGAACGTGGTGTGAATGGGGAGAGCGAGGGATGAAGCATACACACACTCACGGGAAAGCACTCTAAAGGAATCATGACTATCTCTACTGAGTCGGTTATTGTACAACTCATTTTCTTGAACTCATTTCAACTGTGCCTGTGGGGTTCTTCACTATTTGAGCTTGAGGTCGTACATTTAGCTGTTTATCATTTTGCCCTTATTCTTTCATGTGTGTTTGCTTGGGGACAAGCAAACGCTTAGGTGTGGGGATATTTGATAAACGCCTAAATGTATGCATTTTATATGTATTAATCGTGTATTATTTGTGAACATGTTAATGAATTGATGCCCGTTTTATGTCTAAATTGGTTATTTCGGTGTTGCAGGTCTTAATTGAGTCAAACGATGCTCAAAAATGTAAATCGGATGAATTCGACATCAAAAACGGCATTTTTGGTGTCCCGGCACTGTAGCGGAACTGTAGCGGAACTGTAGCGGAACTGTAGCGGACCTGTAGCAGGTCATTGTTCTTGCTGCGGACATTTGGCTGGGAGTTTCACGGGCTCCATGCGCCCGCATGGATGCCCGTGAGGTTTGCTCGGAAAAATCTCAAGGCTCGCATCGTAGCAAAAACACCGTAGCATAACATCTGTAGTAAATTCATCGTAGTTGAGTACTCGTAGCACCGACATGTTTTCTGGGCATTTGGCTGTGAGCTTCACGGGCTCCATGCGGGATTTAAATAGAACATGATTTTCTAGGGCAAAGGGAGAGCTTTTTGGGGGAGTTTTTCTCTTGGGCCTCTAGGGCCGCTGCCCCACTCTTCCCACCGGCGATCTACTGCGCAAGGCTTCACCAAGAGGGAGACAAACTTTGAAGGAGAAGATAGGGAGAAGATCCTAGGTATCAAAAAGTATCATTTGAGGGGAGATCTCTTCAAATCTTCAAGATCTTCACCATCTAAGGGGATCTAAAGCTAGAGGGAGTAGTTCTTACTTCTTTTTCATCTTTATTTGTTCCTTGGATTTGTATGAGTGGTCCTCTTTCATGAGGCACTAACTTATTTGTGATTTGGATATGATGAACTCTAGGGTTGATTGTTTGTAATTTGGATGATCAACTTTATTGATGTATTGTTGGATGTTGTATTTCTTTTTATGGAAACTTGTAGTTTGTGGTTCAAGTCTTGTGTACTTTGATGTGTTGATTTGCATGAGAACTCTAGATTTCAACTTCTAGGTTGTACTTGGTTGCGTGACCATCGCCTTGTACTAGACACACTTGGCTTGAAGGGATCCATGTACAAATACACCGTGACCATCGGGTATTTTTGTACCCCTCCAAAGAATTAGGGTTGGACCTAGTTTGAGTATCGACCCTCGATTAGAGATTTCCCGAGTGTAATGCAATCATACGAGGATTTGGGCGAAGCGATTCTCGACCCAATACTTGTATGGGATTAGGGTTCAATTGCCGTGACCATCGGGTTGAGCTAATTTAGGATTCTCTTGGCCCAACTACCATCTCGCATTTCATCCTAAATTCAGGACCTAATGACAACCCTAGGGGGATTCGTTGTCCAAATCACTCCCTTAACTGCTTGATTCTCCCTTGAGTTCGTAGACAGGTGTAGTAGTACCCCGGATTTCATTGTAGTTAATTCTTTCTCTTTTTTTATAATTACTATTCATCTTTCGGAGTGTTAGGCTAGGAAATAGAGCGAAAGGGAAGTAATAGTAGCTCCTTGGGCCTGGGGAATCGACCCTCTCGTGCTCGCACGAGAGGTATTACTTGACGACTCCGTGCACTTGCGGATCTCTCACCACATGTCATGGGCCCTAACACAATTAGCATAATCCTAACATGCTCGTGCTTCCCTCCTCATTGGTTCCAATCTTTTTCCTAAGATTTTCAGTGGGAGGCTCGTGCTGAGCACACCATCGTGTCTTCCTAGGGTCTTTCCCTCCAGTTCTGGTTCCTAGTGCATGTACGTATTTTAGGCATGTTCCGCAAGATTATTCCTTTTTCCCCCATTCATTCTCGGGACACACGACATGCCGGTTGCGCTGACCGTCTCCAGCTACACCTGTTCATCTCCTTTCCTCCTTTAAAACCTCACCCGCTCTTCTCACATCCCACACCAACCACATCTGCGGGCTCTCTCAACTACTCTTCTTCTCCTTATCTTCTTCTCTTTGTTCTCGCACGGCTCCCATAAGTTTTATAGCCTTTTCTTGTTGTTGGGAAGGTTTCAAGACTTTAACATATTAGGTTTTGGACACGGTCCTCTTTGTATCACCTCTTGAGCTTCTACATTGTTTGTTGAGCCCGTCTTAAAACAACCTTATAATCATGGATCACAAACCACAACCATGATAACATAACAAAATTTTAATATTAATATCATTAAATGATAATAATAAATTCATGGATAAAAATTAAATTCATCCTGATCTAAAATAAATTGACAACAATTAAACTAAATACCGAATGGCAAATTGTTGTATTATCTTAATTCAAAACCAAAGTAAAAATCTAATGAATATAAATCATTAATTATGCTCCTAATCACAAAAATTTATTTAACAAAAAGAAATATAAATCTATATTGAAAAGTGTGAGCATGATTTCTTAAAGAGCTAATCTCAATTACAAAACAGTATACATTAATTAATTAAGATATATAAATATATATGAAAAAAATTAATTATTGGTCCATAAAAGTTGTTAAACTTCCCAAACTATTTCTCTAACATTTAAATATCCCAAACAAGCGCTCATTTTTTAGTGTGTTTATTTTTTAGTCCCTGAATCTCACTATGTTGGTTACTTTTGTATTAAATGGCAATTTTACTCCTGTTTGTAGTGGGAAAAATATCACCCTGTCTTATCAAACTTTTTAAATGGTGTAAGGATGTCCATCAAATCAACACTTTTCCCATCTGTTCACTTAACTTTCTCATCTTCTTACTTAGCTTTTCATACTTTGTGTTGCTTTAAATCCAACTCTGGCCTTCTTCTTCTTCCACAAATCCATATTGTTCCCTTTTTGTTTCCATCTATATGCAATTTGTCTCTTCTCTCATGCATTTGTTGTCGTTGCACTCTGGTGTTAGCCATCTAGCAATCTGTACACCAAGAGTGACCATCTATGTGACCATTAAGTTTGTTGAGGACAACTAGAAGAGACATCAAACTTTTCCATGAGTATGTCTCATATTTTGTTGAGAAGCTTTTTATGCTTCTGCACTCTTAAACCATGTTAGTGTAGGTCTTTGTTGCAGCAGGTTATCAATGGTACCTTGTGCGCTGTGGCCAAATACAAGAGGGAAGGTCAAGTCCTGCAGCTCAAAGTATCGACTTCTTGGGAGTCAATACTTCGTAAGATATGCGAGAGATGGGGACTTGAAGTTTTTATTGTTAGGGTAAATTTTGTTACACCATATGCATAGCGAACAATTTGTCTTATTGATACCAAGATGGGCTTCTAGCGCATGTGACACATATACCACATGTTCAACAGCTCTGTCGTCGATCTCATTGTTAATACAGTCGAGGAAGTGGTGCATGTATCCCATTATAACTATCTTATCTTTGCTCTATGAATTTGTTTTTGTTCACCATATCTATAAAAGTATGAGTTTCGATTGATACCATAAGTTCCCACATCGATTGTTACCTTTCCGACTACAAATTGGCTTTTTTATTTACAAATACATGTTTTCGCATATGAGTATGGTTATTTGCTTAGTATCATACATTTCTATTTAATAACCAGACTTATCGTTTACTATCTTAGGTTTCCATTTAAGAATATTTGTTGCCTCTTATAACACGATGCCTATTGGTTTCCTTTGTTTCTAATTTTACGTGTGGTATTTACAAGGATTCTTTTTTGGAGAGTGTATCCTACAACTGATGAACGTTCCCAACTCACAGTAAACTAAGGGGGATCCTATCGATACAATCTTCCTCAAATCATTCTCAAAGTTGGTTTGTTGGAGGTTGGTGGGTGGTTTCGTGATAGTGGATACTTCAAGGACTTCCTTTGGAATTTTGCAATATAAAGGACTTTTAAGTTTAGGTTTATAAAGAATGATAAGTAGAGGGTGACTACCGAATGTGGCTCTAAGGATTATCAGTGGTGTGTTCACGCATCAAAGGAACTCAACCACAAGATGTTTAGAATAAAGGCGATGTATCCAACACACATATGCGGTGGAGATATGGGCATGATCTCGCACCTGAAAGCATCCAAGAACTGGGTCAGTGCGCATGTGATATAAAAGCTAAAAGATTGGCCATGTACAGTGCTATTGACATTCAATGTTATATGCTACAAGATCACTGACACACCCCTTTCGTGTGTGTACCACAAGTGCACGGGTTATCGAAGTAATAAAATACCCCGGTGAGTGGGTAATCGTATCCACAGGGAATAGTGCTCGGAAACACAAGAATTGCTATTTAACTATAGTAAAAACGATTGATGAGTTGTGTGAACAATATCAGTGCAAATAAAAATAAAACAAACAAAAGAAAAGAGTGCATACTAGGAATAAGGAGAGACAATCGATAGAAAATGGGGCACCCGGACATTGCTCACCCTAGGACTATTGTTTTAAGTGCAAGACTAATCATTATACCTCCTAACTGATGTTTATTGAGTCTTGGAAATCCAAACACACACGGTCCCAAACCTAAGGTCAACCGCAACTAACCCTATACTATGCTCCGGCGGAAAGGAACACTCTCGACGCCTCACACTGTGCAAGGTTGCTTAAAAATCTAGGGACTCCAAGTGATAAACCCTATTCTCTAATATAGATCTAACCCTTTGGTCCAGGCGAAAACCCCCTAGTCATAATTAAGCCCCAGCACTAAGGATTACTTCCATACTTCACTCTGTTGCTTGCTCAACTAAGCCCAGTGGAGTTTATCTCTTAGTACTTTACTCAATCATGACCACAAAGAACTCTTGGAACATGAAGGTAGGAAAAGTTACACCATAAGGGAAAAGGGACGTTCCGCTACCTCTCAACTCACCCTCTCGACCTTCTCCATCCTTGCTTTGTCTAATCCTAATAGAGTGTCACTCATCCACAATGATTACCAAGATGGATTCTAAACCCTAGTGTCACTCTAAGGGAAAATTAATACAACAAGCATTCAAGGATGGAACTCAATTAAAACATTGATTAAAGAAGCATAATAAAGGTCAATGAAACAAAATCATCCTAGGGTTTAAAAGTCCAAGCACCCACTAGGGGTTTAGCTCTCCATGGAGCAATACACAATCAACAATGAAATCAATAGTGAAAACATGCAATTTATAGATAAAACACCCTTGTAGTCCGTATTGATAGTCTTGCGAAGCCGCCTCATCTTCTCTAAAGGTTCCCTTGTCATGCCTAAGGGCACATCTCGCCGAATCGATGCCGACGAAAGCTCCCCGATAACTTTCCTCCAAAGGAACGGGATGTCGAAGACCATAGAACCGCTTCAAAAACCTCGGCAAAGCCTCTCCAAACCCTAGCCACAAGTGGCTCAAAGATGGGAAAAATATGGGAAAAGATTCTTCAAAACATCTCAAGTCAGAATATATATAGGGGCTGGAATCGGGCATCCACACGGGCGTGTGGAATTTCCACACGACCGTGTGGATTTCTAGATTTTGGTTTTCTACGAGCTGTGAACAGTAAGTGCTACTAGTGATTTGCCAAAATGCTCCCGAATCCACTCTTATCATCGAGGCCACATGAATGGGCACACATCCATACTATAGATCGCATTGCATTTTCAATAAAATCACATTGACGAAGATCTTGATAGCATTGCACAAGTCGGAACACATGAGTGTGACTGCCTTTGTGCCCCTCCACTTTATGTATTCGCTTGAGCATAATGGAGGTTGGCACACATCCACATATCTTTGAGCACGACTCGTGTCTTCGCGTTTATCCAATCCAAGAACTTCATCAACAATTGCATCCACGATCTACTTTTGCTTTCTTTCATCCAACTTTGTCTCCACAATGCTACGTGCACAAAAAAACACAAATACACATGAATAAGAGATAAAATCTGATAAAAAGTGATGCTCAATGTAAGAAAAGAATACTTCATATTATTTATACACAAGCACTTATCAATCATAGTGTTAATCTATTGTATGAGCAAGCCTGATTAGGGAAGAGGTCGCTTGTGGTTGTTTCTCACAAGAGTGAAGTGGCGAGCTATGACCTACTTATGTGGTATGCAAGTAAGATGACAGAGACAACATTAGTATTGCCATTGTCGAGAAGGATAGAAAATCGGTTTAGATGAGCATTTCTCTCTTTTTATGGATGTCTTATTGGCTTTAAAAGTGGCTATAAGCCCTCATTGTTCATTAATGGTACTCACTTGCTCGGGAAATAAGATACTTTATTAGGTGTGCCAGGTAAAGATGGGAACGGTGGCTTCTTCCATGTCGCATTTGCTATCATGGACAAAGGAGAAATGACGCCAACTAGACGTGGTTTCTATCACAGCTAAGGGATGATGATTACACAAAGATTATTATATTCATCTCTGGCAAATTGAAGGGCCTTATTAGCGCTGTTGCAAAAGTCTTTCCTTCCTCCCCACATACATATTACTTGAAACACTTAGAAGTGAATTTTATGAAAGGGAATATCAGGCTTAGCAAGGCATAGAATGAGGAATGTTGGTCCATTCTTGTCAGGATAGCATATGCATAAACTGGGAAAGAGTATGATGACACAATTAATAACCTATTAGCCACTTCAGTGAATATGCATTGATGGCTTCTCCATAAATCTGAAGTCATTCATTGGGTGAAACTATATGTTCAAAAGTGAAAGACCGCGTGAGATGTATTCAAACGTTATTAAGTCATTCAATACATGGATTAAGGAGGTCCGCCATCTCCCCATGACAAACATGGTAAACTCCATAAGGTAAGCTTTAGTATTTTGCATATGTAGAACATACTTGGGTTAACTTATTAGTTTATGCATTTGCATTTAGTACTATGAATTTCCACTTACTAGAACACGTTTCTGCTTACTTTATTATGATCGGTGTTATGAAACATAATAATTGATTTTATTTTAATGTGGCAAGACAATCGAGAGTGCTTGTTATCCTTGCTTGAAAATGTCTTCACTAGTTGATACCAATTTGATACTCAAGTTCTTGAAAGTGAAGGGTAGATTGGTCTCAGACATTTTAAACCTGTTAATCCTTTGAGCACTGGTGACATTGGTAGGTTTATGAACAAATTTTTCATTTTGGTCTTCAACAATTTCTTCGACTCCAAAACAGAAATGTAGATGACACAAGTACCTATCCCCAAATGGAAATTTTTCAAATGATGATCACTGTACAACAAGAATATGTCTTGCAATTTGCATGAGCCAAGATTCAAATGTATATGCTAAAAAGATATATAGCATTTGCTTAGGTTAAATTTGCTAATTAATTGAGTTTTTTTATTCAAACATATAATGATATTGGGGGAATCACAACAAAATTTGTAGTGAAATATAGCAGTAAATTCCATTAATATGGAAAAACAGTACTTAAGAACAATATCACATATTGAGTGTATTACATCATATCCGCAAAATAGATGCATATAAAACACACATTGACCAACCTCAACTAACTAAAAAAAAGCTTGAGCTAAGATTTTCTTTAATGAAATCCAAATACATTAAATTAACTAGTGGTGTTATTTGATGAAAACGCAATATTAAATTTGACCTCATCTTAAAATATTAAACTACAATAAAAAAACTAAAATAAACATGTATTTAAGTTTAAAAATTTTGAATTTCTAAAAATTTCTACATTTTATATGTACTTTTCTGTTCCCGGCGCAAGTAGGGGACTTCATATCAAAGTAATCTCACTTTTGACTAAATGAGAAGTAAGATTCATATTAGGACCTGATAGAGTTGATGAAGAATGTGATAAGTTTCATTAAGACAAGAGGTCAATAAATAAATACAATTAGTATAGATACAAGAGTAGGTAGTATGTATAAACATAGAATGTACAAAGTATAGGTCTGCGTATATACTAGTACTTTAACAAGCTCCCTCAAACTCACGATGGGTCATAAACCGAGAGTTTGCCAACTAGGAACTGAAATTGAGAAACATTATGTGTCTTAGTGAAAAAGTCAGCAAGTTTGTGGCGGAGGCAACATATGGAAGAAGAATACTACCAGCAAGGTAATGATGCAAACAAAGTGAAGAGCGACCTCAAGAGGCTTCGTGCACTCATGATACACAGGATTATCAGCAATTTTGATGGCACTCTGGTTGTCACAATAGAGAGGAGTGGGAGCATATATGGAAACACCAAAATCCATCAAAATATGACGCAACCAAATAATTTCCTTGCCAGTGGAAGACACAGCACCATACTCAGCCCTGGCAGTGGAAAGAGCAACAGTAGATTGTTTCTTGCTTTTCTAAGAAATAAAGGAATCTCCAAGAGAAATGCAGAAACCAGTGGTAAATCACCGATCAGTACAATCACCGGCTCAATTAGCATTACAGTATGCGCGTAGCTCAAACGATGACATGGCCGAGAAAAATAAAGATCGAGTGATAGTGCACGAAGGTAATGAAGATCTCGTAGAAGTGCAGCATAATGACTAGAGCGTGAAGTACCCATAAACTAACTAAGAACACAAACAACGTAAGCAATATCGGGCCGAGTGATGGTCAAATAGATGAGAGCACCAACAAGTGCTCGATAACGAGTGGGATCAGGCAAAAGCTCACCATTAAAAGAGGAGAGACGATGATGCAACTCAATGGGAGTGGAAGCAGTTCGAAGAGCAGTGATGCCAGCTGGTCAAAAAATGTCATAAATGTATTTCTACTAAACACTAAATAAACCATGACAAGAATAGGCAACCTCGGGACCCAGAAAGTAACGAAGAAGACCAAGATCTTTCATCTGAAACTCGGTGTGTAACTGTTATGTCAGAGAAATAATAGTATCAGTATCTTCACCAGAAATAACCATGTCGTCGACATAAAGAAGAAGAATAGCGAGACCACAAGGAGTTTGACGAGTGAAAAAGGCATAATCATGAGAGCTCTCGGTGAATCCAAGAGAAAGAATCACAATGTGAAAATGCTCAAACCATGTGCGAAAAAAATCTGTTTGAGCCCATAAATAACACAATGAAGATGGCATACATGCTGAGCAGGATGAGAGAAACCAGGAGGAGGAGTCATATAAACCTCCTCAAAAAGATCCTCATGTAAGAAGGCATTGGTCACATCTAACTGATAGAGTGGCAAGTGACTTGCAAAAACAACAACAAGAAGAAGATGAACGGTAGTCAACTTGGCTACAGAAAGCGAAGGTCTCCTCATAATCAATACCATACTCTTGAGTAAAGCCACAAGCAACAAGGCGCATCATCACGCTCAATAGTGCAATCATCGCAGGTCTTGACCCTATCTATCTACTCGACAACTGATAGGAGTAATACCAGAAGGAAGGGGACAAGATCCCAGGTATGCATACACTCAAAAGCCCCAAGTTCCTCTGTCATAACCTGCTGCCAATGGGAATGTTGAATGGCCTCATGATATGACTGTAGCTCATGATGAGTGTGAACAGTTGAAAGAAAGGCCTAAAAATGTAGAGAATGGGTAGAAGAAAGAGAAAGAGCATACCGAGCCTGAGGAAGATGAACATGGTTTGAGTAACAATGATGGACAACAGGAGTATCTTCAGGGGAGGTGGGGTTGGAGGAGGAAGCGGGTGAATCACCTGAAGTATCAACACCTAATGGGGGTTGGGTAGAAGAAGTAGGAGGAGAAATGTCAAAGGAAACTGTGCGTGGAGTTATGGAAGCAGCAAAAATGTCAGAGAAGCAAGGTAGAAAAATAGAAGGAAAAGTAGTGGGAGGAGAAGAGGAAGACCTAAGAAATGAAAGATTCATAATAAGGGAGGAAAAGAAAGATGTATCTTCAAGCAAGGTAACATGACTAAAAATACAAAGAACACAAGAGGTAGATCATAGTAACTATAGCCCTATGTTTAAAACTATAGCCAAGAAAGATGCACATCGCAGAACGTGGAGAGAGCTTAGTTTGCTCAATGGAGGACAGAAGCACGAAGCAAACATAGCCAAAGGTTTCGAAGATGACCATAAGATGGGGAATAAGAGAAAAGACACGTATAAGGAGTAACACCAAAAAGAGTAAAGGAAGGTATTCTATTAATGAGATAAATGGATGTAAGAACAGCCTTAGCCCAAAATTGTTAAGGAACATAAGAGGCGAAAAGAAGGAAACGAGTGGTCTCAAGAATATGGCGATGCTTGCGCTCAGCAACATCATTCTAAGCAGGTGTGTAAGGATAGGACTGCTGAGGAAAGGTACCGTGAAAGGGAAAGTAAAGCATGAAAAAATGTATATAGATGCTCTTTAGCTCCGTCAGTGCGAAGAACCTTAATACATTTACCAAACTGAGTATAAACCATTTGTGTGAAGTGAGAATAGATGGTGAATACTTCATATCGATAACACATAAGATAGAGCTAGGTGGAGCTAGGTATATCTAGAAAAGGCATGAATAAAGCTTATGTAATAAGAGAACCCAACAAGATCAGAGGAAGGAGCAGGACTCCAGACATCAGAATGTACAAGATCAAAAGCAGAGACAGAAAAGGAGACACTAGATGGAAAGGGAATAGCCGAGTGTTTAGCAAACTTGCAACCCATACAAGAAGTTAATGAGCCTAAAGAGACAGAACCAAGACAGCCTGAACTAGTTAATAGTTTCAAACAATCATAAGATACATAACCTAAGTGTGAGTGCCAACGATCTAAAGAACAAACATAAGCAATAATAGTAGGAGTATATATAGAAGAGAGGCTGATACAGGTATGTGAAGAGACTCAAGGTAACAAAGCCCGGCAACTTTACATCCGGTCCTAATCCTCTGGCTTGTAAGATGGTCCTGCACAGAACAGTCAAAAGAAGAAAAGGTAACAGTCAAACCATGATCTGTAAGTTGACTGACAGAAATAAGATTTAAAGCTAAACTGAGAACATGTTGAATAGTAGGAATAGTAAATGAAGAGGACTGACAGAAATAAGATTTAAAACTAAACCGAGAACATGTTGAATAGTAGGAATATTAAATGAAAAGGACTGAAGGTGACCAAAATACGTGATAGGAAGAAGACTTCCGTTAGCTGTATAAACATCAGAAAAAGGGTGAGTATTAGAAAGATGAACTAGGGTAGTGGCATCCGCAGTCATATGATGAGTATCACCCGAGTCTAAAATCTATGAGGAGGAAAACATACCAAAAGCAGCTGACGTAGCAGAGGAGGAACTAGATTGGGTGGCACGCTACATGGTATATAGTTGCTCTGTAAGCTAAGCAACCTGAGAAGCAAGATCCCCAGAAGAATCAGGAGTCAGGACCTCGACAGTGGCAACAATGAGTAATAGAGGGACGACAATGGTGTTCGATCAGCACCGACAGCAATGAGTATCACCGACGTGGGAATAGCTTCCATAAGGCTTTGCTTGGGGTGAAGGGTTAAGGAGGGTTTGGGAGGGTTTTGGAGGTAAGGGTTATTTGAACCCTTGCTTGGGGTGAGGGGTTGAGGGTGAAGTAAAGGTTTGGGAGGTAAATGGAGGGTTGAAAACACCCCATTTTACCTCCACTTCTCAACCCTCCAAATTGGAGGGTTGAGGAGAGTTCATATTTTTTTATGACAAGAATGCCCTTAGTAAAATAATATAATGACCAAACAATAAATAGTGTTTTTTTTCTTAAAATTATTATTTTTTAATTAAAAAATTATTATTTTGTTATTATTGAGTTTATATCTCACAGGGTAAACATCCTATTTTGGTAATATTTTATGATAATAAATATTGGAAGCATAAGACATATCAAGGATATTTTGGTAATATTAGAACCAACCCTGACTTTCCTTTACCTCCAATCCAAACACAAAAAGTTAAATAACCTTCCTTTACTTTACTCTTGCCCCAAGCATGATAAAAGTTCAACCCTTACCTTCCCTTCCCTTCCTTTACCTTACCTAACCTTACTTTATGAACCTTCCCCAAACTCCATCTAAACAAGGCCTAGAAGACTGGGGAGGTGACAAGATCCCCTTGCTTATATCCCGTAAGTGCACAGGCTTGTCGAAGTAATAATCCTGGGTGAGCGGGGTCGAATCCACAGGGAGTAGGGAGTAAAGA
>NC_052472.1:12272519-12388559 GCF_009730915.1 Dioscorea cayenensis subsp. rotundata | reverse complement strand
GCCCGTGTGTGGTTCACGAGGTCGCTCACAGGGGCGAGTCCACGCCCCTGTGTGCTCTTGGGATGATCCGCCCAACTCTGCAGTAATTCACACGCCCGTGCGGAAATTACCCACGGGCGTATGATTATTGCATGGTCGTTCACAGGGGCAACCGCACGCCCTTGTGTCTTCCCTGGATGAGCTCACAGTATACACCCACGGGCGTGTGGAAATTCCACATGCCCGTGTGTTTTCTCTGGATGACTTAGAAAAAATCTGCAGGCTCTGCAGAAATTCTATGAACATGTTTACACACTCAGAGCCTGCCCTATTATACAAATTTTACCAGTGAAAAACATGAAATAAAACCCAAACGACCAAACTTTCGCCAATTCCTCATAAAACACATGATGAATTTTAAAAACCCACAACAAAATCGCAGCATAAGTATCTAAAAATTAAGACACCAACACTTAACAATTTATTCATGCAAACAAACTAAACTAAAAGATAAGAAAACAGTAATTGCTTGGGTTGCCTCCCAAGAAGCGCTTGTTTAACGTCACTAAGCTAGATGTACCTTGCTTTACCTCACGAAGGTTCATGGAGGAAAAATACTTCTCTATTGTCACTGCAAATTTCTCCGCCATAGTATGGTTTCAACCTATGTCCATTCACCTTGAATGTGCCCTTCTCTGGATGACTAATCTGGATGGCTCCATGAGGTGAAACTTCGGTTATGGTATACGGACTAGACCACCTTGATTTAAGTTTCCCCAGCAATAAACATAGACGGGAGTTGAATAGTAGCACCTGATCGCCGGCTTTGAAGTCCTTCGAAATTTTAATATGCTTGTCACGCCACTTCCGAATTCTTTCCTTATATATCCTTGCATTCTCATATGCCTTCATCCTCCATTCATCTAGTTCGTTGAGATGTAATATTCGTTGCTATCCAGATTTGTGCAAGTCGAAAGTCATCACTTTAATTGCCCAGTACGCTTTGTGCTCTAATTCCACCGGTAAATGGCAAGATTTTCCATATACTAAATTATAGGGAGTGGTCCCTATTGGTGTTTTATATGCTGTTCTATGGGCCCAAAGCGTGTCGTCTAACCTTTCAGACCAATCTCGTTTACCTTGTTCCACTGTTTTGGTTAACATTCTCTTGAGCTCTCTATTTGTAACCTCCACTTGCCCACCGTTTGTGGATGGTAAGGAGTCGCAAGACGATGATGAACCCCATAACGCTTTAACACTTTCACCAATTGTGTGTTACAAAAATGGGTTCCCCGATCGCTAATGATAATTCTTGGAGTTCCGAATCGAGCAAATAACTTCTTAAGAAATTCCACCGCAGTTCTTGCATCATTAGTTGGAAGAGCCTGGGCTTCCACCCATTTGGAAACATAGTCAATTGCTACCAAAATGTATTGATTGCCATTGGACTTTTGAAATGGTCCCATAAAATTAATTCCGCATACATTAAACACCTCACAAAATTGCATAGGGTTTTGGGGCATCTCATCCCTTCATGATAAGTTTCCAGCCCTTTGACAACTATCACATCGTAAAACGAACTGATGAACATCTTGGATAAGGTCGGCCAATAGAACCCACCATCTAGAACCTTCCCTGCAGTTCGACTTGACGCATAGTGCCCCCCCACTGGGCCTGAGTGACAATGCGCAATGATGTTCCACCCTTCCTCCCTAGAAACACACCTTCGCACCACCTGATCTGCACAAATACGGAACAGGTACGGATCTTCCCAGAAAAAATTCTTAAGGTCACGAAAAAAATTTCTTCTCTACATTGAAAGCTTAAACCCTGCTTCAATACCCATCCTGACAGATAATTCGCAAAATCCACAACCCATTGGGGTATCTTTTGATTCTGATTCCTATGCCGTATACAGATGTTCTTCAGGGAAAAAATCCTTAATTTCCTTGTTTGCCGGTTCTTGCCCCTCGTAATCTTCTAGTCTCGACAGATGATTGGCAACCACATTCTTTGTCCCCTTTTTATCTTTGATTTCAATATTGAATTCTTGCAACAACAATATCCACTGAATCAATCTCAGCTTCGCATCTGCCTTGTTCATGAGATAACAGAGTGCAGAATGATCTATGAACACGGTGACATTAGATAGGATGAGATATGGTCTGAATTTATCAAAAGCATACACTACTGCTAATAATTCCTTTTCAGTAGTGGTGTAATTCACTTGTGCACTTGTGAGAGTCTTGCTAGCATAATAGATCGGTTGAAATTGCTTATTTCTTCTCTGACCCAAAACCGCTCCTACTGCATAATCACTAGGATTGGTGCTATCAGGATTGGTGCTTGGGTGATTGTGAACCCTAGGATGTATTCATTTCTTTGAACTTCTTTATTATGCTTTCAATAAATTGATGTTTATTGTGAGTTCCAACCTTGAATGCTTGATTGTATGAACATTTGCCCTAGAGTGACACTAGTGTTGAGAGTTCTTGTTGGTAACCTTGTGAGTGAGTGACACACCACGAGCGTAAGACAAAGCTAGGTTGGAGGAGGTTGAGAAGGTGAGTTGAGAGGTACAGGAGCGTCCCCTTTCCATTCTGAAGTGATAGATTCTACCTCCATTCCTCGAGTTCTTTGCGGCCATAATAGAGTGAATGGTCTAAGGGATGAACCTCCACTGGGGCCTAGTTGCGCGTGTAATGGAGTGAAGCGTTGAGATGATCTTAGTATTTAGGGCTTAATTGTGGCTAGGGACTTTCTGCCTGGACCAAAGGGTTAGGTCTAAATCTAGGAAGAGATTTATCACTTGGAATCCCTAGAGCTCATTGCAATTCTATGCGAGTGCGAGGTGTTGAGATTGTTCGATTCCTCTTCTGGAACATGTATAGAGTTAGGCATAGTTGACCTTAGATTTGGGAGAAGCTGAATACCATTTTGAAATTTTGGACAGTGTGAATGAAGATTGTGCTTGTGAGCGAGAAAATTTTCAAGAGGATTTGCTAGTGTCATGTTCCTTTCAAGCTGAAAATACACAAGAAGAAGTAAATACTAAGGTAATGGAACAAGCACTACTCTTTGGGATTGATCAATTCATAAATTGCAAGAAAAAGATTTTGGGTTTGGGAGAAGATGTGAGTAGGAGATTGAAACCATCCAATGATCCACCTATGCTAAGCTTAGACAATTCCCAACCCAAATTGTTTCTTTGGAGGGCAAAGTTAAGATGGTTGGACTGTCCAACGAATATTCCACCCAGGCAAGCAAATTTTTGGTTTAAGGGAAGTAGCTATGCAATGTCTAGTCAGGAGGAACATACTCTTTTCAAGCCTCCATAAGGTAAAGAAGAGGTACGTCAAGCTTAGTGACGTAAAACAAGCCCTTCTTGGGAGGCAACCCAAGAAATTACTGTTTTCCTAGTTTTTAGTTTATTGTTTACATGAATAAGAGCTTGAGTGTTGGTGTTTTGATTCTTATAGGCCATTGCTATGCTTTTCTTGTGGACTGTTGGTGTTATCTTGTGCTTTCATGTGTTTTGGTGAAGTTTTGGTCGTTTGAGCTATTTCACATGGTTTTCACTGGTAAAACTTACATATTAGGGTAGGCTCTGAGTGTGTAAACATGTTAAAAAATTTTCTGCAGAGGCTGCAGAATTTTCTAAGGCATCCAGAGAAAACACACGGGAGTGTGGTATTTCCGCACGCCCGTGGATTTGCACTGCAAGCTCATCCAGAGAAGGCACAGGGGCGTGCAGCTGCCCCTGTGAACGACCATGTGACTGTCACACGCCCGTGGGTAATTTCCGCACGGGCGTGTGAATTCCTGCAGAGTTGTACGGTTTATCCCGAGAGCACACAGGGGCGTGGACTCGCCCCTGTGTGCTACCTTGTGAACCACACACGGGCGTGGGTAATTTTCGCACGCTCGTGCGAATCTCTGCAGGGGATCTCTCCATCCCGAGAAGACACAGGGGTGTGCGTTTGCCCCTGTGAGTTGGGCTTGTGAATATCCACACCCGTGTGGAATTTTCGCACGGGCGTGGGTCTTAGAGAATTTTCTCGGTTGCATGGAGAGTCTACAGGGGCGTGCGTTTGCCCCTGTGGATCGGGCACAAGGGCGTGGGTAGTTTCCACACGCCCGTGTGGATGTATAGAAATGCTAGAACCGTAGGTTTTCTTTAAAATCTTTTCGGGTTTCTTCATCTTTTCACCCTTAAATGTTTTGAGAACACATCCTTGCTCTCTCCTGACCTATCACCGTCGTTTTAGAGGGTTGTTAATTGAGTTTTCTGGCCGTTTTCTAGTCTTTCATTTTCATTTTGTCGGTAAGCTTCTCTTTCTCTTTTCTTTGCCAATTTTTATTTATTTTGCAGCACCAGCGTCATCTTCACCAGCAGCAAAACCAGATGTACTAGCTATTGACACCGACACTTGAGGCGTCTTTACCGTCTTTGTTCTTATTTTTCGCATTTTATTTTCTGCATTTTATTTTGGATTAGTATACTCAGAAAGGATTTTCCTTCTGAGTTTATTTTCATTTTGTGGTCTTGAGTTGTATTCATTGCTCTATCTTTTGTATACTCGAGTTGTTTTTATTTTATTGAGCTTCACTCATCCCCCCCCCTCGTGTATGCATGCAAATGGTCTTGTCTTCTTGGGAATTGAGACTTAGTCATGGGCACAGCCAAGGTGCTTCGGCACTTGCCCGTGTGAGTTTCATAACCCGTCAGAACACTACTCCCATGGAATTAGCTTCATCAAACGCAACACTAGGAGTCAGGGGAGTATTGTTTTGATTGCTTCTCCCACATTTGCTTTTGAAGGATGTATATTTTGAGTGAGCTTGCATGTGTACATTGGGGACAATGTACAACTTAAGTGTAGGGGGAGTTTCACAGTACACACATCTTTTCTATTGTTTTTGATTGTTATATGCTCACATAGCCAATGGCGGTTCATCTTAGTTGCAAGCATTGTATTCTTGAATTTAGAAGAATTTCTAACATTGAATGTTTTCATGCTCTAGTTCTTGCTTGAATTTCTAGGAATTTTTACCGGATTTATACTTGTTACACTACTCACTCGTTAAACTCTATTGGTAACTCAAGTTTGATGTTAAAGGGACTAGTTATAGTTGTTTCTTGTGCAAATTCTAAAAAAACAAAAAAAAAATATACAAAGAAGAAAAAACAAAATAGTTTTATTGTGCTTGTTGGGTGGAAAGAGCTACAACCTATGAAGTATGAAGCTACTCTCATAAGTTGGATACTAGCTATGCCTTAATGAGAGAAAGAGCTATCTCATAGGATGAGTGAAAGCTACTACTCCGGTAGAGAGAGCTACCACCTCGAAAGTGTGAAAGCCACCGTAGCGGCCGCTTTGGAAAGGGCTTCCTTAGAGGATGTGTGAAGCTACTACCATCTTTGAAATTGTTGTCACTTTTGTAGATAAATAAGTCCCTTGTACTTAGAATTTTGAGGAGTATACCTTGGGTTGTTTTGAGTGAGTTCACACACGTACATGAAATTCGGGTTTGTTATCCTTTTTTGTTCAAGTTTTTAGCTAGAGCATTGATTTTTCGTATTTAGTGTTGAAATTTTCCTTACTTGTAGAATACTTTCTTTGTATACCTCGGTGAACCTAAGGCCAAGCACTTTCAATATTTTCTTCATTGATGCACAGAATGTTTTAATGTTTGCTTGAGGACAAGCAAAAGCTTAAGTGCGGGGGAGTTTGATAAGTGCTTGTGCGATATGAATGCAAAGCGTTCATTCCTTATGTTAAGCATTACTTTTCTCAGGTTTTTACATTAATATCTGTGTTTTTATGTTACTTTTATCCAGGTAGGGTTGTGAGGCCGAGTATGAAGGAAATAGACCAATGTGGATCATAATGCACCTATTTTGGAGGAGATCTTGCTAAGGTTCAAAAGTGAAGACATAGGACAGGTGTGAGATGCTAGAGTGTGTGCCAACCTCCTCGCATTTGAGTGAGCACATCCATTTGGAGGGGTACAAAGGCAGTCACACTCGAGCATTCCGACCTATGCATATAAGAACAAGAACCCCACCAACATGTATATCATTGAAGAAGCAAGTGATTCAAGACGTGAACGTGTGCCCGTTTGCGTTACCCCGATGAAAGTATGGAATTGGGAAGTTATTCAGGTTGAAGACTGTAGCAAGTACTGTTCTCAGCCGGCTGAGAAATCAGAGAAACAGAGAATCCACACGGGCGTGTGGAAATTCCGCACGGGCGCGTTTATCATCCACGCCCGTGGAGTTGCCCGATTCCAGCCCTATTTAAAGCCGATTCTGCCCCGATTTTGGTATTCTTTTCTCCATCTTTTCCCCAACTTGCGAGACAGCATCGGCTAGGGTTTTGAGGGCTATTGACCAAGGTTTTGGAGAGCTTCTACGGCTCCGACATCGTGATTCCATTAGGAAGAAGGTTGGTAGGGGAGCTTCGATCGAGGTGTATCCTATACCGGACGAAAAAATCCTTGGATGACGAGTAGAGGACTTTCCACAAGACCATCAACACGACCATCGAGGGGGTTTCTTTATGGATTCATTGCTTTTACATTCAATTTCTTTGATTGTACTTAGCTCCATGCAGAGCTAAACCCCTAGTGGTTACTTGGGTGATTGTGAACCCTAGGATGTATTCGTTTCTTTGAACTTATTTATTATGCTTTCAATAAATTGATGTTTATTGTGAGTTCCAACCTTGAATGCTTGATTGTATGAACATTTCCCCTAGAGTGACACTAGGGTTGAGAGTTTTTGTTGGTAACCTTGTGAGTGAGTGACACATCACGAGCTTTAGACAAAGCTAGGTTGGAGAGGGTTGAGAGGGTGAGTCGAGAGGTACAGGAGCATCCCCTTTCCCCTCCGACGTGATAGATTCTACCTCCGTTCCTCGAGTTCTTAGCGGCCATAATAGAGTGAATGGTCTAAGGGATGAAGCTCCGCTGGGGCCTAGTTGCACGTGCAATGGAGTGAAGCATTGAGATGATCTTAGTATCTAGGGCTTAATTGTGGCTAGGGACCTTCCGCCTAGACCAAAGGGTTAGGTCTAAATCTAGGAAGAGATTTATCACTTAGAATCCCTAGAGCTCATTGCAACTCTATGCGAGTGCGAGATGTTGAGATTGTTCGATTTCTCCTCCGGGACATGTATAGAGTTAGGCATAGTTGACCTTAGATTTGGGACTATGTATGTAAGGATTTCCACGACTCACCATTGCATTGATTAGGAAGCATAATAGAGAGTTCTTGCACTTGAAGCCATTTTCCTAGGTGAAGCATCATCCGAGTACCCCATCTTTATCGATTGCCATGCCTCCTCCTTACTTTTGCTCTCTTACTTGTTGCTTTTAATTTCTGAGAATTGAATCATTACCACACTTATCATTGTTGATACTCCACATAGCTAAGAATCGAATTAAGTGTCTTTACTCCCTACTGCCTGTGGATTCGACCCCGCTCACCCGGGATTATTACTTCGACAATCCCATGCACTTGCGGGATATACGTAAGGGGACCTTGTCAGTTTTATTACCTCCGCTTTAACAACCTCCTTCATATTCGGGTTCAATCTTCACTGAGGTTGGATCACAGATTTATAGTCATCCTCGATTAGGATCTTATGAGTGCAGAATGATGGGTTTATATCTTTAATGTCGGAGATCTTCCATGCGATAGCTGATTTGTGCTTTCTCAACATGCTAAAAAGCTTATCCCTCTGCTCCGTAGATAAGTTCGAAGCCATGATTACGGGGAGTTTAGAGTCCTCCATTAGGAATGTATATTCCAAATGTGCTGGAAGAGTTTTAAACTAAAGTTCTGGTGGTTCGACAATAGATGGGCGCAAGCTACCCTCCTTCAATTTATCAATCTACTCGAAATCATTTGCCTCATATTAACAGTTACTCCCATCCTCTTCCACCTGGAAATCTATTTCTTTACAATCTGCAACGGATATCAGCGTGTCCATTCCACATAGTTCCATTTATGAAATAGCAACTCCAACTGAAAAGAGTTCTTGCCTTTGGTCTTGATAGGAAGAATCAAACCGAGCAAGGATTCTTTCAACACTTTCATCTAACTGGTCACTCATTGATACTGAAGTGGATTCCTCAAACTGCTTTATCACATTATCTAATTCACAGCTTTGCCCTTGAATCCTGGTGATGTACTCTTCGACCGATTCTTCTAATGGCTGTTGAGTTGTACATTGTTCATGGTGAGAATAACACGATATGTCATGCCATGCAACTGTTTGAACTTTCTACTCTACGTGTTCAACCATTCTCAAGATAGTGTCAAATGACTCAAACATGTTAATCATTTTCTGTAACAAAAAATAAATAAGGACAAATTAGAGCAATGATAGAATAAGAAGATATGAAATAGAATGTGTGGTAAAATAGCTAAGAAAATAAAGTGCAAAGTATCTCTAAACGCCTATTCCCCGGAAACGGCGCCAAAAACATGACAAGTTCCCCTTGCGTATATCCCGCAAGTGCACGGGTTTGTCGAAGTAATAATCCCGGGTGAGCGGGTATCGAATCCACAGGGAGTAGTGAATAAAAATACTTAATTCGATACTTAGCTATGTAAAAGATCAATGATAATGAGTGTGACAATGATTCAATTCTCAACAGTAAAAACAACAAGTAAGAGAGCAAAAGTAAAGAAGGGGGTAAGGCAATCGATAAAGATGGGGTACCCGGATAATGCTCCACCTAGGATAATTGTTTCAATTGCAAGAACCCTCTATTATGCTTCCTAATGAATGCAATGGTGAATCGTGGAAATCCTTAATTACATAGTCCCAAATCTAAGGTCAACTATGCCTAACCTCTCCAAAACCTTTGCTAATAGCCCTCAAAACCCTAGCCGAAGCCCTCTCTCAAGTTGGGGAAAAGATGGTGAAAAGAATACCAAAATCAGGGCTGATTCGGCTTTAAATAGGGCTGGAATCGGGCGACTACACGGGCGTGGATGCTTCACGCGCTCGTGCCGAATTTACACACGGGCGTGGATAATTTCCACACGCCCGTGTGGATTCTCTGTTTCTCTGGTTTCTCGGCCGGCTGTGAGCAGTGCTGCTACAGTATATGCTACAATGCTCTACTACAGTATTCGATCTGAATAGCTTCCCAATTCCATACTTTCATTGGGGTAACGCAAACTGGCACACGTTCACGTCGTGGATCACTTGCTTCTTCAATGGTGTACACGTTGGTGGAGCTCTTGTTCTATGTGCATAAGTCGGAATGCTCGAATGTGACTGCCTTTGTGCCCCTCCAGATGGATGTGCCCACTCGAATACGAGGAGGTTGGCACACACTCTAGCATCTCACACCTGACCTATGACTTCGCGTTTGAACCTTAGCAAGATTTCCTCCACAATTGGTGTATTATAATCAACATTGGCCTATTCCCTTCATAGTTGGCCAAACAACCCTACCTGCATAAAAGTAACATAAAAACACACATATTACTGTAAAAACCCGAGAAAAGTAATGCTCAACATAAGGAATGAACGCTTCGCATTCGTATCGCACAAGCACTTATCAGAGCTCTAGGGATTCCAAGTGATAAATCTCTTCCTAATTATAAACCTAACCCTTTGGTCCAGGTGGAAGGTCCCTAACCACAATTGAGCCCTAGATACTAAGATCACCTCAACGCTTCACTCCGTTGCACGCGCAACTAAGCCCCAGTGGAAGTTCATCCATTAGACCACTCACTCTATTATCGCCGCAACTCGAGGAATGGAGGTAGAATCTATCACGCCGGAGGGGAAAGGGGATGCTCCTGTACCTCTCGACTCACCCTCTCAACCCTCTCCAACCTAGCTTTGTCTAACGCCCGTGGTGTGTCACTCACTCACAAGGTTACCAACAAGAACTATCAACACTAGTGTCACTCTAGGGCAAATGTTCATACAATAAAGCATTCAAGGTTGGAACTCACAATGAACATCAATTTATTGAAAGCATAATAAAGAGGTTCAAAGAAACAAATACATCCTAGGGTTCATAATACCCAAGTACCCATTAGGGGTTTAGCTCTCCATGGAGCTAAGTACAATCAAAGAAATATAATGTAAAAGCAATGAATCCATAAAGAAACCCCTTCGATAGTCATGTTGATGGTCTTGTTGAAAGTCCTCTACTCGTCGCCCAAGGATTCCCTCATCCGGTATAGGATACGCCTCGACGGAAGCTCCCCTACCAACCTTCTTCCTAAGGAATGACGATGTCGGAGCCGTAGAACCTCTCCAAAACCTTGCCCAATACCCCTCAAAACCCTAGCTGAAGCCCTCTCTCAAGTTGGTGAAAAGATGGAGAAAAGAATATACCAAAATTAGGGCTGATTGGGCTTTTAAATAGTGCTGGAATCGGGCGACTACACGGGCGTGGATAATTTCCACGCCCGTGTGGATTCTCTGTTTCTCTGGTTTCTCGGCCGGCTATGAGCGGTGCTGCTACAATATATTCTACAATGTTGCTACAATGCTCTGCTATAGTATTCGACCTGAATAGCTTCCCAATTCCATACTTTCATCGGGATAATGCAGACGGGCACACGTTCACGTCGTGGATCACTTGCTTCTTCAATGGTGTATACGTTGGTGGATCTCTTGTTTTATGTGCATAAGTCGGAATGCTCGAATGTGACTACCTTTGTGCCCCTCCAGATGGTTGTGCCCACTCGAATACGAGGAGGTTGGCACACACTCTAGTATCTCACACCTGACCTATGTCTTCGCGTTTGAACCTTAGCAAGATTTCCTCCAAAATTGGTGCATTATGATCCACATTGGCCTATTTCCTTCATACTCGGCCTCACAACCCTACCTGCATAAAAGCAACATAAAAACACACATATTAGTGTAAAACCCGAGAAAAGTAATGCTCAACATAAGGAATAGACGCTTCGCATTCGTATCGCACAAGCACTTATCAGTTACTGTGTTTAAAGATCATTCAGCACTTTGTTATCTGATGAGCAAGACCAATGCAAAACTAAGGTTAATTGATTGCTCGCCCGCAAGTGTATGAGATTGCCAAGTAATACCCTTTGAGTGACACAGGGGTCGTATTCCACGGGGCTAAGGAGCTCCTATTACTCCTCCATCACCTATTATCTAACTTTACAATCTAAGTATCTTTTACTACTCTAATAAGTGCAATAATATAAACAACTTGCAAGAATAAACAATATAGTCAACCCAGGAGACCATAAAGAGCAACAATGAGATATAGAGGCCTAGGGGTGAGGATCCCCTTGAGGGGTCATTATGATATATGGATGCATAGTAAAAGCAAGGCAGGAGTGATTTATACCGAAGGATCTGAAGATTAGTCCAATCCTAATTTCTCGGTGATTGAACCCTAATCGCATATGAATGTCAATAGAGATCTCTCCTTAATCTCATTCCTACTATCCATTAAGTGTAGGGAAATCCCGCAATAAGGACACACTTACCCTAAGTCTATCCTTAAGGTTTGTAGTGGCTACTGACATCCTAAGTCGATCCAGGAATAACCCTTCTAGTGCATTAATGATCTAGTACATGCGAGTAGGTCACATCTACATGTACAACACAACAAAGAACTAAGGATCTCTCCATTTTATAGTTCTAGACATGAAGAACAATGAGCCAAGACATAAATCAACCCAATGCATTTCAAATAAAACTATAGCATCCAAAATACATGATAAACCCCCAACGTTCACCTACATCTGGTGGCCTTGGGGGTCTAGTGTGCCATCATACAAACAAGTATAACAAACTAAATAAAAATAAGAAACAAATGCATAAGTGGCACTGCCTAGTCTGAATGATGATAAAGAATTGCAATACCGGACGAATGACGCTTCCTCAAGCCCAATGAATGCCAAATTCTCCTCCTCCCTTGATGATGAAGCTTTCCTTTTGAAGTTCAAGCCCATGATCACCTCGAAGCCTCAAGCAAAGCTCTCTAATGATGTCTTCGTTCTCCTCCTTCTTCATCCCTAGTGTTGGCTGCCAAAAATGTTTTCAAGACTCCAAATGCTCCCCTCCCCGTATGGAGGTCGTATGTGGCTGAAAATGAGACTCAAAACTCTCCCAAAAGCCATCCATATCGGGTCAATGAGGGGGTCTATGATGGGGTCTATAAGAGGGTCAATGATGGCCTCATTGAGGTAGTATGAACCAAGAAAAAATCAATCCCGCGGTTAATCATGGCCTCATTGAGGCAGTATGCCTTCAAACAAATACTTCTCTTCTCTAGCTACAGTGTTCATCCCAGAGTCAATCCTGGGCATCATTGAGGCCGTATGGCCTGGATCAATTCCTGCCTCGAAATTCATCCAGGTGCTACAGTAGTTGCTACAGTATTTTTGTTACAATGTCACTGTTACAGTACTCCAGCTACAGTAATATGCTACAATATATATATATATATATACTACAGTACCATGACCTCGTTGTCTTCCATGGCGTTTTCATGCCCTGCGAAGCAAATAATACATGATTAAGCATAAAATGGGCATTAATCCTTATAAATGTACATGCTGACAATAACAAATACATTAACTAAAATATGTACATTTAGACACTTATCAACTATCACCACACCTAACCTGTTGCTTGTCCCTAAGCAAACAAATCATGAAAAACAAAAATTAATGATAAGTGGCTAAATGTATCACCTCCAGCTCAAATAAATATAAGAATCTACAAGCACTATAAAATGATTTACATATAATGAGTTACAAATAGTAAGCACAACAGAAAGATCCTGTCTCACCTCTTATATGTTTGTGCCATGTGTGTGAACCTTGTATCTCATTCGCCCTGATATGATCCAGCCTACTAACTTCGATCAGTACAGCTCTAGATGCTAATCACTCCACAAACAAAAAATACTAAGTCTTAGAGTGCTAAGTGCTACTTCAATGAATAGGTAAGATCCTCCTAATTCATGAACTTGAAATAACTCCCATTTTTCTTCTTAGAACCTCTAGTAGGCAGTCAACAAGATCAGTAGGCTTATTATTACTATTTTTATTTTATTTTTTTAAATTTAAATTTTTTTAGTCTGACTAATGTAGACTACACAAAAAAATCTTTCTAGAGGATGCAAATGCTGGTTAGGCACAAGAGCCACCCAACTACTCAATTACAGTCTATATAGATGCATTCATGATTCATTAGCAGAGGAATACTAACATAGACTCATTTTTTTTTTCATTCACCCTAGATCATATCTTTAGACTACTCTACATTCCACAAAACTAGGGCTAGCTCAACAAGACTTAGAAATTCTTAAGAGTTCATTGAAAGATAGAACTTAATGTGCTAAGGCCAAGTACTCAAAGTTGTGTGTTAAGCATACAAGAGAGTTAGAGTAGTTATATTGGCTATTCCCAGGGCATTAACAAAAATTTAGTGCACAAGAAAATACTATAGGTGAAACAGGATTCAATAGAGCACAAAAACCATGTAACTCACATCAATCATTAAACCATGCTAGAAGAGTCTTACAATAATGAACAAGCCATCATAGGTAATAATAGCATGCAAATAATGACCGTAATACATGAAATACACCCATCCCCACACCTAGTGTTGTACATTGCCCCCAATGTACACTAACCATGAAAAGCACTGTAATATATACATTGAAAACAATGTAGGAGGGTGAAAACAAACCTTCCCAGTTAATCTTATGGACACGGTGAGATACGACTCGAACAAAAGGTGTTGCGAGCTTTTCATGTCGGGTCTGGCTTCCATGAAATGTGGAGAGGCGTACCAAGCTTCCTTAATGCCCTACAAGGCATAAAGGGCCATCATCATCCCAAACAAAATTTAAGACTGCAAAAATATAAATACTAGGATGTAGTCAAATACACAAACTAGATAAAATAAATAAGGTCTTACACAAGGTCGATAGGGCATCCTCTCCCTAACTTATTAAAATCAAAAAACACACATGCAAGAAAAGTAAAGCAAAGAAACAAGCTATAGAAATAAAAACAAGTGTCCATGCTCAAAAATGAAAAAGATAATCAAAAGGTGCGGTAGATGGCGGGGCAATGGAGCAGGAAGCAGTAGTGGCCTATGAGGATGATGTAGGGTCCTGCAGAGATGGATCATAGACGAATGAAAGCTTCAGCTATAAGGTGCCCAAGATGGATGGGATACTACTTAATAATACCACACATGGTGAATAAGTCGGACTGTGTAACCACCCAAGTGCTCTACTTCCGACCCCTAGTAGAATGTGAAATGAGAGCATGAATGTATTTGTGTACTGGGTTCACCAAACAAGTAGCCATCTGCATATTTTTAGTGTCACTAGGTGCTAAGGAATTCCAATATTGGTTCGCAATCATGCCTAGTGGATAATCAATGCTGGGTTGATTAAGCAGCGGCATGCTAAAGAAATCATCGTCATAAATCCCCAAGTACTTTGCAAATTCCATGTGGTTCATTTCATGAGTTCTTCTAAAATGTTGGAATTGCATGGCACCTTGTCTTCGAGTAAAAACACTCCTTTCATCTTGCTTCATCTCAAATGTGCTCAACACCTCCAATGTAAGTAAGTTAGCGAAAAGTGGGGTCGTCAATTGAAAACAATTTCACCCAACCATTATGAGCTAATAAGTCATTCACTTGTTCATCCCACCCGAGTTCTCCTAGAATACTCCATTCAATGTGATGAAAGGTACCACAAGGTTTGGTCTTTAAATTTTCATATTGAGCTTTGTGAAGAGCACTAGAGAAAAGGGGTTCTTCGGGGGTGTGAGAATCATTCCTTGGTCGTTTAGAAGCGGGTTTCTTAACATGCGGCATTACTACATCAATATTAAACCATATAAGACTTAAAGGAATCCTAGAGAATGTAAGTTATGGCATGAAAATGGGTAAAACGTTGATAAAAATAATAGAATAGGATCCATACGGGCATATTGGGGCCGTATGGATACTATTCAAATTGCAAGTGGTTCCCACCATCATGAAATTCGAAACATTTGTACATAATTTCAAGGAAATTCATAACCATGATGCTCATACCACACAATACAAGCTAAAAGCTTGAAACAATCAACAAATAGGCTCAAGAAAGCAAGAAGAAATGGAGAAAGTAAAGTTAAGCTATAAAGTATCTTACTAACAAAAGCTTAAGACAACTTGAGTGGAGCTTGGAGAAAACCACTAGATCTACTTCTCAGAGAGATTAGGAGGTGAATTAGAACAAGAAATGATGAGAACCAGCCATGGTTTGATGTATAATGAAGGTTAGAGTTCGGTTGGGGAAGAATGAGAATGAGGAAAGAGAAAAGGTGACAAGATTCCTAGGTAAACTCAACCTCATTCTTCTTCTCGGTTTAGGGCAGATTGCCTTAATGAGGTCCTCGTTGAGCCCGTGTACTCTAGTGTTTTTTCTTTGAATAGGGCAGTGATAAGTGTCTAAATGTACGTATTGCAGTATATGTATTTGTTGCTTCTAGCATGTATTTTTGTAAGAATTGATGCCCGTTTTGTGCTTAATCATGTGTTATTTGCTTTGTAGGGCACGGAAATGCCACAGAGGACACGAGGGTACAATTTGGGCAAAAAAGAGAAGAAAACCAGGTCATAGTACTGTAGCTATTGAAGAAGATGATTTGCTTGAAGGCATACTGGCTCAATGAGGTGCTCATCGAGCCAGTATAGAGACTATTATGAGAGCTTTTTATGTACTTTGCCTACCCCAAACGCCCTCAATGAGCTCCTCATTGAACCGGTATACCACCTCAATGAGATCTTCATTTAGCTGGTACACCACCCATGTAGAGGCCAATTTTTGAGAGATGTTGGGGGGTATATGAGAATATCTTGAAGCCCATTTGAGGGACTTTTTGGAGGACTCTTGGCAGCCATTACTTGGGAGAGAAAAGGAGAATGGAGACATCATTCTTGGGAGTGTTTTGGCTTGAGGCTTGGAGAGATCAAGAGCTTGAACTTCAGGGAGAGGGCTTCGTCATCAAAGGAGGAGGAACATTTGGCCTTCCTTGGGTTAGAGGAATCATCATTCGGACGTCATTCTCCATCTTCATCATCATTCGGACTGATAAGTGCTTGAGTAGACATATTTTTATATATGTTTTACATGCATTAAGCATCATTTTTACCGTGGCTTATGTCTCATATTGTGTATTTGGTGTTCTTTTATGCATATAGGTTGTGAATTCCTTGAAGAGTAAAAAGGAAGCAAAGATAGGCTATAAATACACAATGTTGGGAGTTCTTGTTCAATTCAAGGACCAAGACACGAGAAGAGTTCATGAATGTGGAGATGCGTGCCAACTTCCAAGAGGATTCAAGTCAATTCACTAGTTGGAAGGGCACAAAGGCAGCCACATCATCATGTTGCTTCTCTTTGTGAAGATTGCAAGACCTCTCAAAGATACGTCTGATAAGTCTTTCTCTTAGTGGCCGCTTTGGAAAGGGCTACCTTAGAGGATGTGTGAAGCTACTACCCTTTTTGAATTTTTGTTACCTTTTGTAGATAAATAAGTCATTTGTACGTAGAACTTTGAGGAGTATACTTTGGATTGTTTTGAGTGAGTTCGCACACTTACACGATTTCGGGTTTCTTGTCCTTTTTGATTCAAGTTTTTAGCTAGAGCATTGATTTTTCGTATTTAGTCTTGAAATTTCTCATACTTGTAGAATGCACTCTTTATATGCTTTGGTGAACCTAAGGCCAAGCACTTCCAATGTTTCCTTCATCAATGCAGATAATGTTTTAATCTTTATTCGAGGACAAGCAAAAGCTTAAGTGTGGGGGAGTTTGATAAGTGCTTGTGCGATAAGAATGTGAAGCGCTCTTTCCTTGTCTTGAGCATTACTTTTCTCTGGTTTTAACGCTAATACGGGTGTGTTTATGTTACTTTCATGCAGGTAGGGTTGTGAGGCCGATTATGAGAGAAAGAAGCCAATGTGGGTCGTAATGCACTAATTTGGAGAAAATCTTGCTAAGGTTCAAACGCGAAGACATAGGTCGGGTTCTAGATGCAGGAATATGTGCCAACCTCCTCGTACTCGAGTTAACACAACTATTTGGAGGACACAAGGACAGTCACATTCAAGCATTCGGACTTATGCATTTAGAACAAGATCTCCGCCAACATGTCCTTTATTAAAGAAGCAAAGTGCGACGTAAATGTGTGCTCGTTTGTGTTACCTCGATGAAAGTATGGATTCGGGAGTATTTTAGGCCGGCACTGTTGACAAGGTCCCCTTGCGTATATCTCGCAAGTGCACGGGATTGTCGAAGTAATAATCCCGGATGAGCGGATATCGAATCCACAGGGAGTAGGGAATAAAAACACTTAATTCCCTTCTTAGCTATTTGAAAGATCAATAGTGATAAGTGTGAGAATGATTCAATTCTCAAAGGTAAAAATCAACAAGTAAGAGAGCACGAGTAAAGAAGAAGGTAAGGCAATCGATAAAGATGGGGTACTCGGATAATGCTCCGCCTAGGACGATCACTTCAAGTGCAAGAACCCTCTATTATGCTTCCTAATCAATGCAATAGTGAGTCGTAGAAATCCTTTATTACATAGTCCCAAATCTAAGGTCAACTATGCCTAACTCTATACATGTCTCGGAGGAGAAATCGAACAATCTCAACACCTCGCACTCGTGACAGAGTTGCAATGAGCTCTAGGGATTCCAAGTGATAAATCTCTTCCTAATTATATACCTAACCCTTTGGTCCGGTGGAAGGTCCCCTAACCCCGATTAAGCCCTAGATACTAAGATCACCTCAACGCTTCACTCCGTTGCACTCGCAACTAAGCCCCAGCGGAGGGTCATCCCTTAGGTCATTCAATCTATTATGGCCGCAAATAACTCGAGGAACGGAGGTAGAATCTATCACGTCGGAGGGAAAGGGATGCTCCCTGCACTCTCTCGACTCACCCTCTCAACCCTCTCTAACCTAGCTTTGTCTAACACTCGTGGTGTGTCACTCACTCACAAGGTTACCAACAAGAACTCTCAACCCTAGTGTCACTGTCGGGGAAATGTTCATACAATCAAGCATTCAAGGTTGGAACTCACAATAAACATCAATTACTTGAAAGCATAATAAAGAGATTCAATGAAACGAATACATCATAGGGTTCACAAATACCCAAGTACCCACTAGGGGTTTAGCTCTCCATGGAGCTGAGTACAATCAAAGAAATAGAGTGTAAAAGTAATGAATCCAAAGAAAACCCCCTCGATGGTCGTATCAATGGTCTTGTGGAGAGTCCTCTACACGTCGTCCAAGGATTCCCTCATCCAGTATAGGATACGCCTCGACAGAAGCTCCCCTACCAACCTTTTTCCTAAGGAATGACGATTTCAGAGCCGTAGAACCTCTCCAAAACCCTGGCCAATACCCCTCAAAACCCTAGCCGAAGCCCTCTCTCAAGTTGGGGAAAAGATGGAGAAGAGAATGCTGACATCGGGGATGAATCTGCTTTAAATAGGGATAGAGTCGGGCGACTACACGGGCCTGTGGATTTTTCACACGCCCATGTGGAATTTCCACACGGGCGTGGATAATTTCCACACTCCTGTGTGGATTCTCTAAATTCCTATTTTCTCAGCCGGCTATGAATAGTGCTACTACAGTACCTTACTACAGTGCTCTGCTGCAGTTCCGATCTGAATAGCTTCCCGAATCCATACTTTCATCGGGGTAACGCAAACGGGCACACGTTCCCGTTGTGGATCACTTGCTTCTTCAATGATAGACAAGTTGGTGGAGCTCTTGTTCTATGTGCATAAGTCGGCATGCTCGAGTGTGACTGCCCTTGTGCCCCTCCAAATGGATGTGCCAACTAAAATACGAGGAGGTGGGCACACACTCTAGCATCTCACACCCGACCTATGTCTTTGCGTTTGAACCTTATCAAGATTTCCTCCAAAATCTGTGTATTACGATCCACATTGGGTTCTTTCCTTCATACTCGGCCTCACAACCCCACCTACACGAAAGTAACATAAAAACACACACATATTAGTGTAAAAACCCAATAAAAGTAATGCTCAACATAAGGAATGAACGCTTCGCATTCATATCGCACAAGCACTTATCAAACTACCCCACACTTAAACATTCTGTGCATAGGTGAAGGAAATATTGGAAGTGCTTGGCCTTAGGTTCACCAAGGTGTACAAAGAGAGCATTCTACAAGTAAGGGAAATTTCAACATTAAATACAAAAAATCAAAGCTCTAGCTAAAAACTTGAATAGAAAAGGACAACAAACCCGAAATCGTGTACGTGTGTGAACTCACTCAAAACAACCCAAGGTATACTCCTCAAAGTTCTAAGTACAAGGGACTTATTTATCTACAAAAGTGACAACAATTTCAAAGATGGTAGTAGCTTCACACATCCTCTAAGGTAGCCCTTTCCAAAGCGGCCGCTAAGGTGGCTTTCACACTTTCGAGGTGGTAGCTCTTTCTACCAGAGTGGTAGCTTTCACTCATCCTATGAGATAGCTCTTTCTCTCATTAGGGCATAGCTAGTATCCGACTTATGTGAGTAGCTTCATACTTCATAGGTGGTAGCTCTCTCCATCCAAGAAGCATGAATAAACAATAAAACTATTTTGTTCCTTCTTTTCATTTTTTTTTCAGAATTTAACACAAGAAACAACTATAACTAATCCCTTTAACATCGAACATGAGTTTCCAATAGAGTTTAAAGAATGAGTAGTGCACTAAGTGTAAATCGGGTAAAAATTCCTAGAAATTCAAGCAAGAACTAGAGCATGAAAATATTCAATGTTAAAAATTCTCATAAACTCAAGAATACAATCATTGCAACTAAGGTGAACCGCCATTAGCTATGTGAGCATGTATATCAATCAAGAACAATAAAAAAGATGTGTGCACTATGAAACTCCGCCTCCCCCCACACACACACACACTTAAGTTGTACATTGTCCCCAATGTACACATGCAAGCTCACTCATAATGTATATCAATAAAGAATATATGTGGGAGACGCAATCAAAACAATACTCCCCTGACTCCAAGTGTTGCGTTTGATGAAGCTAAATCCTTGTGAGTAATGTTCCGACGGGTTATGAGGCTCACACGGGCAAGTGCCGAAGCACCTTGGCCGTGCCCATGACAGAGTCTCAATTCCCATGATGACAGGACAATCTGCACTCATACATGAGGGGGTTCAGCGAACCTCAATAAAACAAAAATAACTCGAGTATATATAAAAGATAGACAATGAATACAACTCGAGATAATAAAATGAAAATGACTAAAAAGGAGAGTCCTTTCTGAGTATACAAGTCTAAAATAAAACACAGAAAATAAAATGCGATAAATAAGAACAATAAAATGCGATAAATAAGAACAAAGAAGGTAAAGATGCCTCAAGTGTCGGTGTCAATAGCTAGTACATCTGATTCCGCTGCTGGTGAAGATGACGCTGGTGCTGCAAAATAAATGAAGATTGGCAAAGAAAAGAGAAAGAGAAGCTTACCGACAAAATGAGAATAAAAACTAGAAAACAGCCGGAAAACTCAATTAACAACCCTCTAAAACGATGGTGAGAGGTCAGCAGAGAGCAAGGATGTGTTCTCAAACGTTTGAGAGTGAAAAGATGAAGAAAACCGAAAAGATTTTAAAGAAAACCTGCAGTTCTAGCATTTCTGTACATCCACACGGGCGTGTGGAAATTACCCACGCCCATGTTCCAGACCTACAGGGGCAGACGCACACCCTGTGGACTCTCCATGCAACCAAGAAAATTCTCTAAGACCCACGCCCGTGCAAAAATTCCACACGGGCATGGATATTCACAGGCCCAACTCACAGGGGCAAACGCACGCCCCTGTGTCTTCTCGGGATGGAGAGAGCTCCTCTGCAGAGATTCGCACGGGCATGCAGAAATTACCCACGCCCGTGCACTTGTGACAAGATCGCCCATAGGGGCGAGTTCACAACCCTGTGTGCTCTCGGGATAATCGGCCAAACTCTGCAGGAATTCACACGCCCCTGCAGAAATCACCCACAGGCGTGTGATATTCGCATGGTCGTTCACAGGGGCAGCCGTACGCCCCTGTACCTTCTCTGGATGAGCTCACAATACAAATCCACGGCGTGCGAAAATTCCACATGCCTGTGCGTTTTCTCTGGATGCCTTAGAAAATTCTACAAGCTCTGTAGAAAATTTCTAAACATGTTTACACACTCAGAGCCTGCCCTAATATGCAAGTTTTACCAGTGAAAAACATGAGAAATAGCTCAAACGACCAAAACTTCACCAAAACACATGAAAGCACAAGATAACACCAACGGTGCACAAGAAAAGCATAGCAATGGCATATAAGAATCAAAACACCAACACTCATGCTCTTATTCATGCAAGCACTAAACTAGACACTAGAAAACAGTAGATACTTGGGTTGCCTCCCAAGAAGCTCTTGTTTTACGTCACCAAGCTTGATGTACCTCTTCTATACCTTATGGAGGCTTGAAAAGAGTATGTTCCTCCCGACTAGACATTGCATAGCTACTTCCCTTAAACCAAAAATTTGCTTGCCGGGGTGGAATATTTGTTGGAGAGTCCAACCATCTTACCTTTGGCCTCCAAGGAAACAATTTGGGCTGGGAATTGTCCAAGCTTAGCACAGGTGGGTCATTGGATGGCTTCAATTACCTACCCACATCTTCTTCCAATCCCAAAATCTCTTTCTTGCAATTTATGAATTGATCAATCCCAAAGAGAGATGCGTGTTAAATTACCTTAGGAGTTTCTTATATTTCAATTTCAACTTGGAAGCAATCTGTCTTCGCCAACTCTCCTTGCACCATTTCTTGCTCACAAACATACTGTCCACTCAAACAATCATCACATTGAATGAACGGTTCTTCATGTATCCTCTCAATCTCGACAACATCATACTCGTTCTGCCCCACTTCTTCATTGTCATTCACTACCACATCTTCTCTATAAGGAACTTGACTTGCTTGCTCAAATACTTGTTGTTCCTTGGAGAGTGTGTCCAGTATCCCTCCTAATCGATGCTCAAGGTTTTTATAGGAGGCTTCATGATATCTTCGTGTGGTCTCCATATTTTTGACGCAGATATCGGATGCTTCAATAAAGTTAGGTAATACTCTTTGTAATTGAAGTGCATCCTCGCCGAGTATCTCACCCCTTTGACATTCCTCTTGAGGTGCCTCCCAATGTTGTTCACCATTATTCCATAATAAGTTTGGGTAGCCCACTTTAATTGGATGATATGCATTGTAACATGGAATGTTTTGTTGTCGTGAAGTAACAATTCTATCAACCTTTTTACTGAGAGCTTCGACCTGAAAATATAGAGCAACGACTGGGTCAATCATCATTTAAAATCCTTGCAAGAAAAAGTAAAACATAACAAAAGAAAACAAATGAGAATGATGGAAGAATAAGAAAGTGTGAAATAGAATGAATGATAAATAGCTAAGAAAACAAAGTGCAAAGTATCTCTAAACGCCTACTCCCCGGCAACGGCGCCAAAAACTTGACAAGGTCCCATTGCTTATATCCCGCAAGTGCATCGGTTTGTCGAAGTAATAATCCCGGATGAGCGGGTATCGAATCCACAGGGAGTAGGGAATAAAAACACTTAATTCTCTTCTTAGCTATATGAAAGATTAATAGTGATAAGTGTGAGAATGATTCAATTCTCAAAGGTAAAATCAACAAGAGAGCACGAGTAAAGGAGAAGGTAAGGCAATCGATAAAGATGGGATACTCGGATAATGCTCCGCCTAGGACGATCACTTCAAGTACAAGAACCCACAATTATGCTTCCTAATCAATGCAATAGTGAGTCGTGGAAATCCTTTATTACATAGTCCCAAATCTAAGGTCAACTATGCCTAACTCTATACATGTCCCGGAGGAGAAATCGAACAATCTAAACACCTCGCACTCGCAAAGAGTTGCAACGAGCTCTAGGGATTCCAAGTGATAAATCTCTTCCTAATTATAGACCTAACCCTTTGGTCCAGGTGGAAGGTCCCTAACCACGATTAAGCCCTAGATACTAAGATCACCTCAACGCTTCACTCCGTTGCACGTGCAACTAAGCCCTAGCGGAGGGTCATCCCTTAGACCATTCACTCTATTATGGCCACAAAGAACTCGAGGAATGGAGGTAGAATCTATCACGTCGGAGGGGAAAGGTGACGCTCCGGTACCTCTCGACTCACCCTCTCAACCCTCTCCAACCTAGCCTTGTCTAACACTCGTGGTGTGTCACTCACTCACAAGGTTACCAACAAGAACTCTCAACCCTAGTATCACTCTAGGGGAAATGTTCATACAATCAAGCATTCAAGGTTGGAACTCAGAATAAACATCAATTAATTGAAAGCATAATAAAGAGATTCAATAAAACGAATACATCCTAGGGTTCACAAATACCCAAGTACCCACTAGGGGTTTAGCCCTCCATGGAGCTAAGTACAATCAAAGACATAGAATGTAAAAGCCCGTGTGGATTCTCTGAATTCCTTTTTTCTCAGCCGGCTGTGAACAGTGCTGCTACAGCACCTTGCTACAGTATCCAATCTGAATAGCTTCCCGAATCTATACTTTCATCGGGGTAACGCAAACGGGTACACGTTCCCGTTGTGGATCACTTGCTTCTTCAATGATAGACAAGTTGATGGAGCTTTTGTTCTATGTGCATAAGTCTGCATGCTCGAGTGTGACTGCCCTTGTGCCCCTCCAAATGGATCTGCCAACTAAAATTCGAGGAGGTTCGCACACACTCTAGCATCTCACACCCGACCTATGTCTTCGCATTTGAACCTTAGCAAGATTTTCTCCAAAATCGGTGTATTACGATCCACATTGGCTTCTTTTCTTTATACTCGGCGTCACAAACCCACCTGCACGAAAGTAACATAAAAAACACACATATTAGTGTAAAAACCTGAGAAAAGTAATGCTCAACATAAGGAATGAACGCTTCGCGTTCATATCGCACAAGCACTTACCAACTGTAGCTGGGTATTGTAGAAAACATTGTAGCAAAATACTGCAGCAGCACTGTTTATAACCGGCCGAGAAAACTGGAACACAGAGAATCCACACGGGCATGTGGAAATTCCAAACGCCCGTGTGAAAAATCCACAGGGGCGACCACACGGGTATGTGGATCCCCGATTCCAACCCTTCAAAAGCCGATTTCAGCCTCGATTTCAGCATTTTTTTCTCCATCTTTCCCCAACTTGAGAGAGGGCGGCGGTGAGGGTTTTGAGAGGTATTGTCTAGGGCTTTGGAGAGGTTCTACGGCTCCAACATCACGCGCCATTTGGAAGAAGGTTAGTGGGAGAGTTTTCATCGGCACCGATCCAGCGAGGTGTATCCTAGGCCGGACAAAGGGACCCTTGTGACGAGTAGAGGACTCTCCACAAGACCATCACCATGACTAACGAGGGGTTTTTCTATGGATGCTTTATTTTTACATTCGATTTCATTGATTGTATCTAGCTCTATGGAGAGCTAAACCCCTAGTGGGTACTTGGGTAATTGTGAACCCTAGGATGTATTTGTTCCATTGAACCTCTTTATTATGCTTTCAATTAATTGATGTTTATTGTGAGTTCCAATCTTGGAGACTTGATTGTATGAATACTCCCCTAGAGTGACACTAGGGTTGAGAGTTCTTCTTGGTAACTCTTGTGAGTGAGTGACACACCATAAAAGTTAGACAAAGCTATATTGGAGAGGGTTGAGAGGGTGAGTCGAGAGGTAGCGGAGCGTCCCCTTTCCCCTTCGGTGTGATCTATCCTACCTCCACGTTCCAAGAGTTCTTTATGGCAATAGTAGAATGAATGGGCTAAGGGATGACCTTCCACTGGGGCTTAGTTACGAGTGTAACGGAGTGAAGCATTGAAGTGATTTTAGCACCTATGGCTTAATTGTGGGTAGGGATCTTCCACCTGGACCAAAGGGTTAGATCTATACATAGGAATAGGGTTTATCATTTGGAACCCCTATAGCTCATTGCAATTCTATGCGATTGCGAGGTTGAGAGATTATTCAATTCTCTCCTCTGGAACATATATAGAGTTAGGCATAGTTGACCTTAGATTTGGGATCATGTAATTAAGGATTTCCACGAGTTATTGTTATATCAATTAAGAAGTATTATAGAGGGTTCTTGCTCTTGAAACGATTGTCCTAGCCGGATCAATATCTTGGTAACCAATCTTTATTGATTGCCATACCTTCACCTTTACTTGTGCCCTTTATCTTGTTGTTTTTATTTTCATTATTTCATATTTTGTCACACTTATCACTATTCATCTTCCACATTAGTTAAGAACAACTTAAGTGTCTTTATTCCCTACTCTATGCGGATATGATACCCACTCATCTTGGATTATTACTTCGACACCCGTGCACTTGCGGTTTACACGCATATACGGACGTGTCATGTTTTTGGTGCCGTTTCCGGAGAGTAGGTATTTAGAGATACTTTGCACTTTGTTTTCTTAGCTATTCATTCATTCTATTTCATATCTTCTTTTCTATCATCGTTCTGATTTTGTTTATTTCTTTTGGTGCAGCTCCAGGTTTTGACCCGAGCGAACCCTTCCATACTGATTGAAGGAGACACAATCTAGCATTGTATGTCCCCCGATTATTGCTCATAACTTTGAGCTGAAGCCAACATTCATCCACATATTATAGCAATCCTCACAGGTCAATGGTTTAGCCGATAAGGATCCAAACAGTCATATAGGGAACTTTCTCGAGGTGTGTGATATGCTGAAGATAAACGGGGTGACGGATGATGCCATCAAGTTGAGAGCCTTCCCATTTTCCTTAAAGAGGAGAGCGAAGCAGTGGTTACACTCATTACCTAGAGCCTCGATTACTACATGGGAGGAGATAGTAGAAGCTTCTCTTGGCCGATATTTTCCTCCCAGAAAATTTGCAAAGCTTAGGAATGAGATCTCGTCCTTTGTACTATTGGAATTGGAGTCTCTATTTGAGACGTGGGAAAGGTTCAAGGAGCTCCTAAGAAAGTGTCCGCAACATGGATTCCCGGAGTGGATGATTGTTCAGAGCTTTTACAACAGTCTGAATCCAAGTACAAGGCAACTCTTGGATGGGGCAGCAGGAGGTACCTTAGGTAGCAAGACCCCGATGAGGCCCGTCAATTAATTAAAGAAATGGGGTTAAACAGCTACCAATGAAATGCTAGGGAGAAGAAAAAGGTGGCCGGTCTCCATGAGATATATGCAATGACCTCTTTGGCAGCTCAAGTGGAATCATTGAGTAAGAAGTTAGATCTCCTAACTTGAAATAGAGTGGCGGCCATGACTACTTGCACCGGGTATGGTGGAGGGTATGCTCCCTCCGATTGCTCGATCTCTATTAGTGATGCATCTTTAGTTGAGAATGTCAATTTTGTGGGTAATGGCATGAGGAATCAAGGAAACCCATACAGCAACACCTACAATCCGGGTTGAAAGAGTCATCCCAATTTCTCATGGAGCAACCAAGGTTAACAAAAGGCCATGGGGCTAGCGGGTTTTCAACAACAAGAGCAAGCCCCAAACATGGAGAACAAAGTTTTAGGTTTAGAGACCCCAATGAATTATTTGGAGAAGGCCTTAAGTAGGTTTGTGCAATCATCTGATACAAGGTTCCAATCAGTTGAGGCTGCACTTCACAACCACACCGCCTCTTTACATAATCTTGAAAATTAAGTAGGATAGATTGCGAAGTCATTATTGTAAAGGCCACAAGTAAACTTGCCGAGTAACACCGAGACCAACCCTTGGGAGCATGTGAAGACGATCACTTTGAGAAGTACTCATGAAGTTGATGGTAAGCTTCCGAGTGAGAAGCCCAATGAACACGCACCTGAGGTTATAGAGGATGAGAAGGGAGCAAGCAAAGAGAAAGAGGTGGCACCCCCACCTTTGAAGCCAAGAATCCCTTATCCCTCTAGATTGAAGAATGACCAAGGGAATGAACAATACAAGAAGTTCCTGAGTTTCTTCAAATAACTCAACATCAATATTCTTTTTGTTGAGGCATTGGCTCAAATGCCTAAGTATGCAAAATTCTTGAAAGACTTGTTGACCAACAAGAGGAAGTTAGAGGAGAGTGCTTCAGTGATTTTAGATGTATCTTGCTCGGCGGTTTTGCAAAAGAACATGCCGAACAAGCAGAAAGACCCGAGAAGCTTCATCATGCCGTGTAATATTGGCAATCCAGGTGAAGAAATGGCATTGGTGGACTCAGGGGCCAGTATCAACGTTATGCCATACACCTTCTTTCAAAAGCTAGGCTTGGGCGAGCCTATGTCTACTCGGATGACTTTGCAATTGGCGGATCGAACGGTGAGACATCCGAGGGGCATCATCGAAGACGTGCTTGTCAAGGTGGACAAGTATATTTTTCTGGTTGACTTGGTAGTGCTAGACGTCAATGAGAATACGGATGTATCCTTCATACTTGGGAGGCCATTCTTGCAGACTTCCAAAGCCCTGATTGACATGGACGGTAGAGAGCCAACATTAAGAGTCAGGGATGACAAGCTCACATACAGCCTTGCTGAAGCCATACGGCATTCTCTTGATTTTGATGATACTTAATATTTTATAGATGTTACCGATGAGATTGTTGATGAATACATGCAGGAAATGTTCAATCCGGATCCATACGAAGGCTTGCTCGACCAAGAGGAGGACAATGAAGAAATAATGATGCTTGGTTCGATGAAAGAACTATCATCTAACTCGGGGATCTTGAAGAAGGTGCTCTGGAAATTGAAGAGGGCTAGGAGACGCCACCAGAAATGCTCTAAGGCTGTTGGAGACGTGCGTGAACCGAAGAAGTTGGATGAACCATTGTTAGGCGGTCCCAAGCCCAATAATTCACCCTCTACCCTCAAGAGAGTTTGCTCATCATGCTTCCAAGCCATGGGTAAGAGGGCAACTTTTACCTATGAGGCCCCATGAGGTAAGATAAGGTACGCCAAGCTAAGTGACGTTAAACAAGCGCTTCTTGGGAGGCAACCCAAGTGCTTACTATATTTGTAGTTTAGTAGTTTAGTGTGTGTAGGAATAAAGTGTTGAGTGTTGGTGTGTTGATTTTTATATATTTGTGCTGCGATTTTATTGTTGGTTTTGAATTGTCATTGTGCGTTTTCACATGGATTTGGTGAAGTTGGGTCATTTGAGCTATTTCTCATGTTTTTCACTATTAAAATTTGCATATTAGGGTAGGCTCTGAGTGTGTAAACATGTTCAGGATTTTTCTGCAGAGCCTAAAGAATTTTCTAAGGCATCCAGAGAAAATACACAGCCGTGTGGGATTTCCGCACGCCCGTGAATTTGCATTGCGATCTCATCCAGAAAAGGCACAGGTGCCTGGACTTGCCCCGTGAATGACCACCCGATTCTCACACGCCTGCGGGTAATTTCCACACGGGCGTGTGAATTCCTGCAGAGATTGGCAGATTATCCCGAAAGCACACAGGGGCATGGACTCGATCCATTGGGTGACCTTGTGAAAATCGCACGGGCATGGATAATATCCGCACACCCATGCGAATCTCAATAGAGGAGCTCTCTCCATTCGAAGAAGTCACAGGGGTGTGCGCTTGCCCCTGTTAGTTGGGCCTGTGAATGTCCACGCCCGCACGGGCATGTAGAATACTTAGCAATCTTTCTCAGATGTGTAGAGCTGCCACAGGGGCGTGCGGCTACCCCGGTGGGTCGGGCACACGGGCGTGGGTATTTCCCGCACGCCCGTTTATTTGTGTTCAGAGGCAATGAGTGCTTTCCCGAGAGCGCACAGCGGCGTACATCATCCCCTGTAAGGCTTTCCTATGGAGACGCACGGGTGTGGGTAATTTCCGCACGCCCGTGCGAATGTACATAATGTCAAGAGGCGCGAGTTCTTTTCAAAGGATTATTGTTTCCCTTCACCCTCATATCCTCCATTTGTCAGAGAGCACTCTTATATTGTTTCCCGACCTCGTATCGTCAATTTGGAAGGATTTTGCTTAGTTTTCCGGCCATTTTCAAAGCTTTCTCATCTCAACTCGACGGTAAGCCCTACCTTTGATTTCCATCATAAATTCATGATTTTCATCAATGAAACTAGTCAATAATGCTTTGTTTCTTCAATTCAATTGGTTATTTATATTTAGAATGAAGGAGAAGCATTGTAATGCTACATTTTGTGGAATTTAAGGCATGGTCGTGCATTTGTTCACGGCCCATGGATCCACACGGACGTGCGGAAATTCCGCACGACCGTGTGGTTTTCTGCAGCTATGCTTAGTTAACTTGTTTGATAGATTTTCCTTTTAATTTTGTATATTATGGCACCCGAGTCAACGAAGCAAGCTGATAAGCAACCGCGAGAGTAGTCTCCTTAGTTCGAGAGCATGAGATTCACTATAACTGAGCATTAGGCTCATTTTGAGCGTCTGTCGAGACTTCGGTTCGGACAAACTCGGTCCTTGGACATGTGTATATTGAGAGACATACGGCAGGGGGATGAGTTCGCTGATGAGGTCGGGGATCTCGTTTCAGTCGGTGGTTGGAGACAGTTATTGTCGATTAGAGAGCCAGCTATCCGGGAGCTTAGACTGGAGGTTTTGTCATCATTCGAGTTTGACAGATCCTATGCGAGATTCGATGACCTCGACGTAGTTCAGTTCAGAGCACTTGGACATCACTATAGTCTGAGCATCACTCAGTTTTCAGTTCGGCTCGGCTTGTACGAGGAGGTATTTATAGACACTAAGGACTATTCTCAGTTACCACTGATTATCCTGGAGGCTTGACCCCGCAAAGAGCTTACAGAGCATTTTGTGGTCAGGGCCAGTATGAGCCGGGTGTGTCCAAGGCCACGTGGCTTTCCCGACCTGCGTATCGATATCTACATGCCATCATGAGCAGGTCAGTGAATGGCCGTGGTGATAGCACTGGCGTTCTGAGCCGGCAGAAGCTTCTGTACTTGTATTCGATGTGCAGCGCATACTGATCCATCTTGGGCACATCATCGCTGAGTACATTCAACATCAGGGCCAGTATTTTTGGCAGAGCACTGTAGCAGGTTACAGTAGAAAACACGATAGCAGTTACTGTTCACAACCGGCCGAAAATGACAGTTTCAGAGAATCTACAGAGATGTGTGGAAATTACCCACGCCCGTGAGGAAATTCCACAGGGACGCCCACAAGGGCATGTGGATTCCCGATTCTAGCCCTATTTAAAGCCGATTCAGCCCCGATTTCAGCATTCTTTTCTCCACCTTTTCCCCAACTTGAGAGAGGGTTTCGGCTAGGGTTTTGAGAGGTATTGGCTAGGGTTTCGGAGAGGTTCTACGGCTCCGACATTGTCATTCCTTTGGAAGAAGGTTGGTAGGGGAGCTTCCGTCGAGGAGTATCCTATACCGGACAAGGGAATCCTTGGATGACGAGTAGAGGACTTTCCACAAGACCATCGACATGACTATCGAGGGGGTTTCTCGATGGATTCATTACTTTTACATTCTATTTCTTTGACTGTACTTAGCTCCATGGAGAGCTAAACCCCTAGTGGGTACTTGGGTATTTGTGAACCCTAGGATGTATTTGTTTCATTGAATCTCTTTATTATGCTTTCAATTAATTGATGTTTGTTGTGAGTTCCAACCTTGAATGCTTGATTGTATGAACATTTCCCCTAGAGTGACACTAGGGTTGAGAGTTCTTGTTGGTAACCTTGTGAGTGAGTGACACAACATGAGCGCTAGACAAAGCTAGGTTGGAAAGGGTTGAGAGGGTGAGTCGAGAGGTATAGGAGCGTCCCCTTTCCCCTCTGGCGTGATAGATTCTACCTCCGTTCCTCAAGTTCTTTGTGGTCATAATAGAGTGAATGGTCTAAGGGATGACCCTCCAGTGGGGCTTAGTTGCGCGTGCAACGGAGTGAAGTGTTGAGGTGATCTTAGTATCTTGGGCTTAATTGTGGTTAGGGACCTTCCACCTGGACCAAAGGGTTAGGTCTATAATTAGGAAGAGATTTATCACTTGGAATCCCTAGAGCTCATTGCAACTCTATATGAGTACGAGGTTGAGAGTTTATCTAATCTCTCCTCCGGGACATGTATAGATTAGGCATAGTTGACCTTAGATTTGGGACTATGTATTTAAGGATTTACACGACTCACCATTGCATTGATTAGGAAGCATAATAGAGGGTTCTTGCACTTGAAACGATTGTCCTAGGCGGAGCATTATCCGAGTACCCCATCTTTATCTATTACCTTACGTCCTCCTTTTCTCGTGCTCTCTTACTTGTTGTTTTTACTTTTGATAATTGAATCATTGTCACACTTATCACTACTGATCTTTCACATAGCTAAGAAGCGGATTAAGTGTTTTTATTCCCTACTCCCTGTGGATTCGATACCCGCTCATCCGGGATTATTACTTCGACAAACCCGTGCACCTGCGGGATATACGCAAGGGGATTTTGTCAGGAGAATTTTAACATTGAATGTTTTCATGGTCTAGTTTTTGTTTGAATTTCTAGGAATTTTTGCTCGATTGACAGTTGTTGCACTACTCACTCTTTGAACTCTTTTCAAAACTCATGTTTGATGTATAAGGGACTAGTTATAGTTGTTTCTTGTGTTAATTCTGAAAAAAAAAATTAAAAAATGAAAAGAAAGAACAAAATAGTTTTGTTGTTTAGTTGTGCTTGTTGGGTGGAAAGAGCTACCACCTATGATGTATGAAGCTACTTTCATAAGTCGGATACTAGTTATACCCTAATGAGAGAAAGAGCTATCTCATGGGATGTGTGAAAGCTACCACCCGGGTAGAAAGAGCTACCACCTTGAAAGTGTGAAAGCCACCTTAGCGGCCGCTATGGAAAAGGCTACATTAGAGGATGTGTGAAGCTACTACCTTTTTTTTAATTTTTGTTACCTTATGTAGATAAATAAGTCCCTTGTACGTAGAACTTTGAGCTGTATACTTTGGGTTGTTTTGAGTGAGTTCACACACTTACACGATTTTGGCTTTGTTGTCATTTTTGATTCAAGTTTTAGCTAGACATTGATTTTTTGTATTTAGTGTTGAAATTTCCCTTACTTTTAGAATGCACTCTTTGTATGCTTTGGTGAACCTAAGGCCAAGCACTTCCAATGTTTCCTTCATCTATGCAGATAATGTTTTAATCTTTGCTTGAGGACAAGCAAAAGCTTAAGTGTGGGGGAGTTTGATAAGTGCTTGTGCGATAAGAATGGGAAGCATTCTTTACTTGTGTTGAGCATTACGTTTCTCTGGTTTTAACGCTAATATGGGTGTATTTATGTTACTTTCATGCAGGTAGGGTTATGAGGCCGATTATGAGAGAAAGAAGCCAATGTGGGTCATAATGCACTAATTTGGAGGAAATCTTGCTAAGATTGAAACGCGAAGACATAGGTCGGGTTCCAAATATAGGAATGTGTGCCAACCTCCTCGTACTCGAGTTAACACAACTATTTGGAAGGGCACAAGAGTAGTCACATTAAAGCATTTCAACTTGTGCATTTAGAACAAGATCTCCACCAACATGTCCGTTATTAAAGAGGCAAGGTGATCCACGACGTAAATGTTTTCCTGTTTGTGTTACCTCAATGAAAGTATGTATTCGGAAGTATTTTAGGCCGGTACTGTAGGAGGGTATTGTAGAAAACAATGTAGCAAAATGCTGCAGCAGCACTGTTTACAGTCGGTCATAAAACAAGAAAACAGAGAATCCACATGGGTGCCCACACTAGCGTGTGGATCCCCGATTTGGCCGTTTGCCCTATTTTTTAGGAACTTTTTGCTAGGCTTTTGGAGAGCACTTTGAAGGCAAGGCGCCTAAGGTTTTGAATGAGGTCTTTGGCGATATTGGGGGGCGTCCATCACTAACTTTGATCGATCTTCTCTCCGTCGTACCATAGAGGGAGCCTTCAGCGACCTAGCTTTAGAAGAAGATACTTCAAGACGGTGGGCGACCCACCAAAGCCATCATTACGAATTCAACAGGGTTCTCTTTCATGGTTTTCATTGCTTTTCATTGTTGATAAGTGCTTGTGCGATATGAATGAGAAGCATTCATTCCTTATGGTGAGCATTACTTTCCTCAGTTTTCTACATTAATATGTGTGTTTTTATATTATTTTTATGCAGGTAGGGTTGTGAGGCCGAGTATGAAGGAAATGGGCCAATGTGGATCATAATGCACCTATTTTGGAGGAGATCTTGTTAAGGTTCAAACGCGAAGACATAGGTCAGGTGTGAGATGCTAGAGTGTGTGCCAACCTCCTCGCATTCGAGTGAGCACATCTATTTGGAGGGGCACAAAGGCAGTCACACTCGAGTATTCCGACTTATGCATATAAGAACAAGAGCCCCGCCAACATGTACATCATTGAAGAAGCAAGTGATTCACGACGTGAATGTGTGCCCGTTTGTGTTACCCCGATAAAAGTATGGAATTGGGAAGTTAATCGGGTCGAAGACTGTAGCAGAGCACTGTAGCAACATTGTAGTAATTACTGTAGCAACACTGTTCACAGCCGTCCGAGAAACCAGAGAAACAGAGAATCCACACGGGCGTGTGGAAATTATCCACGCCCGTGTGGAAATTCCACAGGGGCATGTGACATCATACACGCCCGTGCAGTCGCCTGATTCCAGCCCTATTTAAAGCCGATTTTAGCCCCGATTTTGGTATTCTTTTCTCCATCTTTTCCCCAACTTGCGAGACGGCATCGGCTAGGGTTTTGAGGGCTATTGACCAAGGTTTTGGAGAGGTTCTATGGCTCTGACATCGTGATTCCATTAGGAAGAAGGTTGGTAGGGGAGCTTCGATCGAGGTGTATCCTATACCGGATGAAAGAATCCTTGGACGATGAGTAGAGGACTTTCCACAAGACCATCAACACGACCATCGAGGGGGTTTCTTTATGGATTCATTGCTTTTACATTCGGTTTCTTTGATTGTATTAAGCTCCATGGAGAGCTAAACCCCTAGTGGGTACTTGGATGATTGTAAACCCTAGGATGTATTCATTCCATTGAACTTCTTTATTATGCTTTCAATAAATTGATGTTTATTGTGAGTTCCAAACTTGAATGCTTGATTGTATGAACATTTCCCCTAGAGTGACACTAGGGTTGAGAGTTTTTGTTGGTAACCTTGTGAGTGAGTGACACACCACTAGCGTTAGACAAAGCTAGGTTGGAGAGGGTTGAGAGGGTGAGTCGAGAGGTACAGGAGCGTCCCCTTGCCCCTCTGACGTGATAGATTCTACCTCCGTTTCTCGAGTTCTTTGCAGCCATAATGGAGTGAATGGTCTAAGGGATGAACCTCCGCTGGGGCCTAGTTGCGCGTGCAATGGAGTGAAGCGTTGAGAGGATCTTAGTATCTAGGGCTTAATTGTGGCTAGGGACCTTCCATCTGGACCAAAGGGGTAGGTCTATATTTAGGAAGAGATTTATCACTTGGAATCCCTAGAGCTCATTGCAACTCTATGCGAGTGCGAGGTGTTGAGATTGTTCGATTTCTCCTCCGGGACATGTATAGAGTTAGGCATAGTTGACCTTAGATTTGGGACTATGTATGTAAGGATTTCCATGACTCACCATTGCATTGATTAGGAAGCATAATAGAGAGTTCTTGCACTTGAAGTGATCATCCTAGGTGAAACATTATCCGAGTACCCCATTCTTTATCGATTGCCTTACCCTCTTCTTACTTTTGCTCTTTCACTTGTTGTTTTTATTGTTGAGAATTGAATCAATTTCACACTTATCACTATTGATATTCCACATAGCTAAGAATCAAATTAAGTATTTTCACTCCCTACTCCCTGTGGATTCGACCCCGCTAACCCGGGATTATTACTTTGACAAGCCCATGCACTTGCGGGATATAAGCAAGGAGATCTTGTCAAGAGGGTATGTCGAGAGGTAGCGGAGAATCCTCTTTCCCCTCCGGTATGATATATCCTACCTCCACGTTCTAAGAGTTCTTTGCTGTCATAGTAGAGTGAATGGGGTAAGGGATGACTTTCCGCTCGGGCTTAGTTGCGAGTGCAACGGAGTGAAGTGTTGAAGTGATTTTAGCATCTAGGGCTTAATTGTGGTTAGGGATCTTTCACCTGGAGCAAAGTGTTAGGTCTATACATAGGAATAGGATTTATCATTTGGAGTCTCTAAAGCTCATTGCAATTCTATACGAGTGTGAGGTGTTGAGATTGTTCGATTTCTCCTCCGGGACATGTATAGAGTAAGGCATGGTTGACCTTAGATTTGAGACTATGCAATTAAGGATTTCCACAACTCACTATTACATTAATTAGGAAGCATAATAGAGGTTTCTTGCACTTGAAATGATTGTCCTAGGCGGAACAATACCCCGATACCCCATCTTTATCGATTGCCTTACCTTCTCCATTACTTGTGCTCTATTTCTTGTTGTTTTTACTCTTGAGAATGAAATCTTGTCACACATATCACTATTTATCTTCCACATTATGTAAGAAACAATTTAAGTGTCTTTATTCCCTACTCTCTACGGATACAATACCAACTCATTTGGGATTATTACTTCGACACCCTTGCACTTGCGGTGTACAAGCATATTCGGACTTGTCAAGTTTTTGGCGCCGTTGCCGCGGAGTAGGCGTTTAGAGATACTTTGCACTTTGTTTTTCTTAGCTATTCATTTATTCATTCTATTTCATATTTTCTTATTCTATCATCATTCTAATTTTTGTTTCCTTTCTTTTGATGCTGCTCCAGGTTATGACCCATGGGAATAGCTCCATACTGATTGAAGGAGATCCCGAGCTTTAACGTACACTTAGAAGAAAAGGTAAAGAACCTGTGCAAGTACAGTACAATCTAGGTGATTTGGAAGTAGAAGAATTTGAAAACATGGCAGAACAGAATGACCAGCAGCGGACATTATCTGATTATGCCAGACCTTCAGTATTGGGGACACAATCGAGCATTGTGCGTCCCCCGATTACAACTCAGAACTTCGAGCTGAAGCCGGTATTCATCCATATGTTACAGCAATCCATGCAGTTCAATGGTTTGGCCGATGAGGATCCAAACAGTCATATAGAGAACTTTCTCGAGTTGTGTGATATGATGAAGATAAATGGGGTAACGAATGATGCCATCAAGTTGAGGGCCTTCCCATTTTCCTTGAAAGGGAAAGCGAAGTAGTGGCTACACTCATTACCTAGAGCATTAATTACCACATGGGAGGGGATGCTAGAAGCTTTTCTTGGTTGTTATTTCCCTCCCAGAAAATCTGGAAAGCTTAGGAATGAGATCTCATCTTTTGTACAATTAGAATTGGAGTCTCTATTTGAGACGTGGGAAAGGTTCAAGGAGCTCCTGAGAAAATGCCCGCAATACGGATTGATTATTTAGACCTTTTATAATAGTTTGATTCCGAGTACAAGGCAACTCTTGGATACGGCAGTAGGAGGTACCTTAGGTAGCAAGACCCCCAGTGAAGCCCGTTAATTAATTGAAGAAATGGGGTTAAACAGCTACCAATGCAATCTCAGGGAGAAGAAAAAGGTGGCCGATCGCCATGAGATAGATGCAGTGACTTTGTTGGTGGCTCAAGTGGAATAACTGAGTAAGAAGTTAGATCTTCTAACTTCGAACAGAGTAGCAACCGTGATTACTTATACCGGGTGTGGTGGAGGACATGCTCCCTCCGATTGCCCGATATCTATTGGTGATGCATCTTCGGTTGAGAACGTCGATTTTGTAGGTAATAGCATGAGGACTCAAGGGAACCCATAGAGCAACACCTACAATACGGGTTGGAAGAATCATCCCAATTTCTCGTGGAGCAACCAAGGTCCACAAAAGGCCATGGGGCCACCGGGTTTCAAACAACAAGGCCCAAATGTGGAAAACAAAGTTTCAGGTTTGGAGACCCAAATGACCGATTTGGAAAAAGCCTTAACTAGGTTTGTGCAATCGTCAAATACAAGGTTCGAATTAGTTGAGGCTATACATCGCAACCATAATGCCTCCTTACATAATCTTGAAAATCAAGTGGGTCAGATTGTGAAGCCCTTATCGGAAAGGCCACATGGAAGTTTACCGAGCAATACCGAGACCAACGCTAAAGAGCATGTGAAGGCAATCACTTTGAGAAGTGGTCGTGAGGTCGACGGTAGGCTTCCGAGTGAGTAGTAAAATGAACATGCACCCGAGGTTATAGAGGTTGAAGAGGGAACAAGCAAAGAGAAGGAGGTGGCACCTCCACCTTTCAAGCCAAGGATCTCTTATCCCTCTAGATTGAAGAATGACCAAGGGGATGAACAGTACAAGGAGTTCCTAATTTTGTTCAAGCAACTCCACATCAATATTCCTTTTGTTAAAGTATTGGCCCAAATACCTAAGTATGCCAAATTCTTGAAGGACTTGTTGACCAATAAGAGGAAGTTGGAGGAGAGTGCTTCAGTGATATTAGATGCGTCTTGCTCTGCGGTCTTGCAAAAGAACATGCCGAACAAGAAGAAAGACCCGAGGTGCTTCATCATTCTGTGTAATATCGGCAATCTAGGCGAAGAAATGGCATTGGCAGATTCAGGGGATGCATCAATGTCATGCCATACACCTTCTTTCAAAAGCTAGGCTTGGGCGAGCCTAGACCTACTCAGATGACTTTGCAACTAACGGACTAAACGGTGAGACATGCGAGAGGTATCATCAAGGACGTGCTTGTTAAGGTGGACAAGTATATTTTTCCTGTTGACTTCATAGTGCTAGACGTCGATGAGGATGCGGATGTACCCTTGATACTTGGGAGGCCGCTTTTGCGGACATCCAAGGCATTGATTGACATGGACGACGAAGAGCTAACTTTGAGAGTTGGAGATAACAAGTTAACTGATAAGTGTCTAAATGTAGATGTCTTCATGTATATAGCGTATTCACTTTGCATGTATTTTGTGAGGTTTGATGCCTGTTTTGTGCTTAATAGTCTACTATTTGCTTTGTAGGGCATAAGGAAGCCATGGAGAACAAGAAGATATCATTTGGGCAAAAAGAGAAGAAAACAGGAATTCATACTACCCCCATACTACCCAGTATGGGGGCCATATGCACTGTAGCAGCGGAATGATTCGGAGTGTCTACCCAGATTTCCATACTACCCAGTATACGGGGCCGTATAGAGGTCGTATGCACCCTAGATGGAATGGGAATCTAGGGTTTTTGAGTGCTATACGACCCTCATACGACTCCCATACGACGCATATGACCCGGAGGGTATATATACTAACTTTTAGGGCAGAAAAGGAACTTTTTGGTCAGACTTTTTGCTGGGCATATTTTGGGAGACACTTGAGAGGCTTGTGGCGACCTTGGGGAGGAGAAGAAGGACAAGGAAGCTAGAAGATCATCCAGGCCCAAGGTCCAAGACTCTCAAGGCAAGAAGACAACTTCATTCAAGGGGAGATCTACCACGATTTGTAGGAAGGAGACCCGAGGCTAGAGGAAGCGTCATTGGGCACTCTTTTGGCGGGGAAAGCGTCATTCGACACATTCTTCACCTCCTCCTCCACCATTTCATCTAGGGAGTTTCATTTATGCTTTTGTTTCATGTTTTGCTTGTTTGTATTGCTTGTTGTGGGATGATGACAAACTAGGCCCCCAAGGTCACCGGGTGTTGGTGAACTGACAAGGTCCCCTTGCGTATATCCCGTAAGTGCCCAGGTTTGTTGAAGTAATAATCCCGGATGAGCGGGTATCGAATCCACACGGTGTAGGGAATAAAAATACTTAATCCGCTTCTTAGTTATGTAAAAGATCAGTAGTGATAAGTGTGACAATGATTCAATTCTCAAAATTAAAAGCAACAAGTAAGAGAGCACAAGTAAAGGAGGAGGTAAGGCAATAGATAAAGATGGTGTACTCGGATAATGCTCCACCTAGGACAATCGTTTCAAGTGAAAGAACCCTCTATTATGCTTCCTAATCAATGCAATGGTGAGTCATAGAAATCCTTAAATACATAGTCCCAAATCTAAGGTCAACTATGCCTAACTCTGTACATGTCCCGGAGGAGAAATCGAGCAATCTCAACACCTCACACTCGTATAGAGTTACAATGAGCTCTAGGGATTCCAAGTGATAAATCTCTTCCTAATTATAGACCTAACTCTTTGGTCCAGGTGGAAGGTCCCTAACCACAATTGAGCCCTAGATACTAAGATCACCTCAACGCTTCACTCCGTTGCACGCGCAACTAAGCACCAGCGGAGGGTCATTCCTTAGACCATTCACTCTATTATGGCCGCAAAGAAATCGAGGAATGGAGGTAGAATCTATCACGTCGGAGGGGAAAGGGGACGCTCATGTACCTCTTGACTCACCTTCTCAACCGTCTCCAATATAGCTTTGTCTAACACTCATGGTGTGTCACTCACTCACAAGGTTACCAACAAGAACTCTCAACCCTAGTGTCACTCTAGGGGAAATGTTCATACAATCAAGCATTCAAGGTTGGAACTCACAACAAACGTCAATTAATTGAAAGCATAATAAAGAGATTCAATGAAACAAATACATCCTAGGGTTCACAAATACCCAAGTACCCACTAGGGGTTTAGCTATCAATGGAGCTAAGTACAATCAAAGAAATAGAATGTAAAACCAATGAATCCATAGAGAAATCCCCTTGATAGTCATGTCAATTGTCTTGTGGAAAGTCCTCTACTCGTCGTCCAAGGATTTCCTTGTCCAGTATAGGATACGCCTCGACGGAAGCTCCCCTACCAACCTTCTTCCTAAGGAATGATGATGTTGGATCCGTAGAACCTCTCCAAAACTTTAGCCAATACCTCTCAAAACCCTAGCCAAAATCCTCTCTCAAGTTGGGGAAAAAATGGAGAAAAGAATGCTGAAATTGGGCTGAATCGGCTTTAAATAAGGCTTGAATCGGGCGACCACATGGGCCTGTGGATTTTACACACGCCCATGTGGAATTTCCACACGGGCGTGTATAATTTCCACACGCCCGTGTGGATTCTCTGAATTCCTGTTTTCTCGGCCGACTGTGAACAGTGCTACTATAGTACTTTCACCAAAGTGTTCTGCTACAGTACCTAGCCTAAAATACTTCCCGAGTCCATACTTTCATTGAGGTGACGCAAACGGCCACACGTTCACGTCGTGGATCGCTTCGCTTCTTTAATGACGGACAAGTTGGTGGAGATCTTGTTTTGTGTGCATAAGTCGGAATGCTCGAGTGTGACTGCCCTTGTGCCCCTCCAAATGGTTGTGCTAACTCAAATACGAGGAGGTTGCCACACACTTTAGCATCTCACCCCGACCTATGTCTTCGCGTTTGAACCTTATCAGGATTTCCTCCAAAATCAGTGCATTATGATCCACATTGGCTTCTTTCCTTCATACTCGGCCTCACAACCCTACCTGCATAAAAGTAACATAAAAACACACATATTAGTGTAAAAACCCGAGAAAGGTAATGCTCAACATAAGGAAAGAACGCTTCGCATTCATATCGCACAAGCACTTATCATGAACCTTGAGGGGTTTTAGCATGTATGTTGGATGATAACTTGTTAATTCCATGTTTGGGTAATTTTGAGATTTAATCCATTGTTTTCATGCTAAGTGCTACACTAAGGAGAAATCCATAGCTCTTTTATGAGTGATGCATGTAGATGTGACTTGCTCGCATGTATTAGATCATGAATGGATTAGAAAGGGGATACTTGTATCATGACGCCCAGAAATCGGGTTTTTGGTAGCCCTCCATGTAGGTTTAATCCGAAGAAGAGTAGGTTTACTCCTAAGTGAGATTTCCTCGTACTTAATACAATCATAGGGATATGGATTTGGGAGAAATTCCTATCTATGTTTGTATGGGATTAGGGTTCAATCGTCGAGAAATTAGGGTTGTTCTAATCTTGGAATCTCATGGTCCATTTTACCCTTGCATCTTTAGATCATCATCTATGTTGCATGATAACCCCTCAAGGGGATCCACATCCATAGGCCTTTACATTTAATTGATTCTCTTGCTTGCTCATTGCTTGTTCTCTCTAATTTATTGGCAAATATCATTTTAGCTTTAATTACATTTAGTAGAGTAAAATCCATCACTTGAGATCTTAGGCTAGATAATAGCTCAAGAAGGAGTAATAGGAGATCCTTAGCCCCGTGGAATATGATCCTCGTGTCTTCACACGAGGTATTACTTGGTGATCCCGTACACTTGCGGGGAAGCAATCACTCACATACCGCCTTGCTGAAGCCATGCGGCATTCTCATGATTTCGATGATACTTTGTACTTTCTAGATGCTACTGATGAGATTATTGATGACTACATACAGGAGATGTTCAATCCAGATCCATAAGAAGGCTTGTTTGACCAAGACGAGGACAATGAAGAGATCATGATGCTTGGTTTGATGGAAGAAGTACCATCTACCCCAGGGATCTTGAAGAAGGCGCTCCGGAGATTGAAGAGGGCTAGGAGACGCAACCGAAAATGCTCCAAGACTGTTGGAGACTTGCGTGAACTGAACAATTTGGGTGAACCATTTCAAGGTGGTCTCAAGCCCAACAATTCACCCTCTACCCTCAAGAGATTTTGCTCATCATGTTTCCAAGACATGGGTCAGAGGGTAATATTAATCTATGAGCCCCCGTGAGGTAAGACAAGGTACGTCAAGCTAAGTGACGTTAAACAAGCGCTTTTTGGGAGGCAACCTAAGTGTTTATTGTTTTCTTAATTTGTTAGTTTAGTGTTTACATGGATAAAATGTTGGGTGTTGGTGTCTTGATTTTTATATACTTGTGCTAGGATTTTTATCGTGGGTTCTCAAGTTCATCGTGTATTTTCATGTGAATTTGGTGAAGTTTTGGTCGTCTGAGCTCTTTCTCATGTTTTTCACTGGTATAAACTGTATACTTGGGCAGGCTCTCAATGTGTAAGCATGTTCAAAAATTTTCTGCAGAGCCTGCAGAGTTTTCTAAGTATCCAGAGAAAACACACGGACATGTGGAATTAACACACGCCCGTGGTTTTGTATTGCGAGCTCATCCATAGAATGCACGAGCGTGTGAAGTCCTGTAGAGATTTGCAGACTTTCCCGAAAGCACACAGGGGCATGGACTCGCCCCTGTGGGTGACCTTGTGAAAATCGCACGGGCGTGGGTAATTTCCACATGCCCGTATGAATCTTTACAAAGGAGCTCTCCTCATCCCGAGAAGACACAGGGTCGTGCGGCTGCCCCTATGAGTTGGGCTTCCACGCCTGTGTGGAATTTCCACATGGGCGTGCGGAACACTTAGCAATTTTTCTCGGATATCCAGAGTAGTCACAGGGGCATGCAGCTGCCCCTGTGAGTCGGCCGCACGGACGTGGGTATTTATCACACGCCTGTGTATTTGCGTTCAGTGACAGTGAGTGTTTTCTTGAGAGCACACAGGGGCCTGCACCTGCCCCTGTGAAGCTTTCTTGTGGAGGTACATGGTCGTGTGTAATTTCCACATGCCCGTGCGGATGTATAGAACTCCAAGATGCATGAGTTTTTTTAAAAGGATTATTGTTCCTCTTGATCCTAATATCCTCCGGTTGTCTGAGAGCACTTCTACATTGTTCCCTGACATCATATCACTAATTTGGAAGGATTTTACTTGGTTTTCTGGCCGTTTTCAAAGCTTTCCCATCTCAAGTCGACGGTAAGCCCTATCCTTGATTTCCTTCCCAAATTCATGATTTTCATCGATGAAACTAGTCAATAATGCTTCGTTTCTTCAATTAGAATGATTATTTATTTTTAGAATGAAGTAAAAGCGTTGTAATGGTGAATTTGTGGAGTTTACTCTACTATGACCGCAAAGAACTCGGGTAATTGAAGGTAGAATAAATCACACCAGAGTGGAAAGGGGACGCTCCGCTACCTCTTGACTCACCCTCTCAACCCTCTCCAATCTAGCTTTGTCTAACTCTCATGGTGTGTCACTCACTCACAAGGGTTACCAACAAGAACTCTCAACTCTAGTGTCAATCTAAGGGAGTATTCATTCAATCAATGCATTGAAGATTGGAACTCAATAAAAACATCAATTAATGAAAGCATAATAACAAGTTTCAATGAAACAAATACATCCTAGGGTTCACAATCTAAGTACCCACTAGGGGGTTTTGCTCTCCATGGACCTAATTACAATCACTAAAACTGAATGTAAAAGCAATAAATCCATAGAAAACACCCTTGATAGTCGTGACGATGGTCTTGTGGAGAGTCCTCCACTCATCCAAAGGTACCTTTGTCCTCCCTTGATACACCTCGCCGAATCGGTGCCGACGAAAGCTCTCCTACTAACTAATACCTCTCAATCCCTAGCCAATATCTCTCAAAACCCTAGCCGTAGCCCTTTCTCAAGTTGGGAAAAAGATGAAGAAAGGACCTCTCTCAAGTTGGGGAAAATATGGAGAAAGGAATGCTGAAATCTTGGCTGAAATCGGCTTTTAAAGGGCTAGAATCGGGAATCCACATACCCCTGTCGATATTCCACATGGGCTTGTGGAATTAACACATAGGCGTGTAGAATTTCCACACGCCCCTGTGGCTCCTCCGGCCAACTCCTTCGGCCAGCTGTGAATAGTATCTACTACAGTATTTTGCTACAATGTTGCTATAGTGCCCTGCTACACTACAGGTTGCGCAGTACTCGAGGATGATGGCACATCTTGATACCATACTGTAGCTATTAGAGCAAGATGCATCCTTGCCTTTCATCAGGAGACCGAGGACCCCTCTGACCCACCAGCCTCACCATCACCTCATCCACCAGCATCTTTCGACTATCCAGTGGCAGCAGCAGAGCTGACACCGGATGACACCGATGCTTGATACATTTTTCTTCTTTACTTATGTATTTTATTTTAGACTTGCACACTCAGAAAGGATCATCCTTATGAGTTTATCTTTTATTTTTGTCTCGTGTTGTATTCATTGCCTTATCTTTTATATACTCGAGTTGTTTTTGTTTTTATTGAGCTTCACTGAACCCACTTGTGTATGCGTGCAGATGGTCTTATCAGTATGGGGAATGAGGACTAGTCATGGACACGGCCAATGTGGTTGTATGTGCTTCACAACCCGTTGGACCTTTACTCCCAAGGATTTAGCTCCATCAAATGCAACACTAAGAGTCAGGAGAGTATTGTTTCAATTGCCACTCCCACATATATACTTGATTGATTTACTTTCTATTGTGCTTGCATGTGTACATTGAGGGTAATGTACATCTTAAGAGTGGGGGAAGTTCACATTGCACATGTCCGTTATATAAATTTTGATTGACATACATGTTCACTTAGCCAATGGCGGTTCACCTTAGGTTTAATGATTGTATTCTCAAGTTTAGGAGAATTTTAACATTGAACGTTTTCATGCTCTAGATTGTTCTTGAATTTCTAGGAATTTTTGCCCAATTGATACTTGTTGCACTACTCACTCATGAAACTCTTTTGGAAACTCAAGTTCGTTGTTTAAGTGACTAATTAGTTTTGTTTCTTGTGTCTTTTTTTTTTGCTAAAAAAAATTGGAAAAAGAAAAAAAAATAATAAATAGATTTATTGTTTAGTTGTGCATTTTTGGTGGAAAGAGCTACCACCTATGAAGTATAAAGCTACTCTCATAAGTCGGATACTAGTTATGCCCTAATGAGAGAAAGGGCTACCTCATGCAATGAGTGAAAGCTACCACCCCCGGTAGAAAGAGCTACCACCTCGAAAGTGTGAAAGCCACCTTTGCAACCGCTTGGGAAAGGGCTACCTTAGAGGATTTGTGAAGCTACTACCATCTTTTTATTTTGTTATATTTTGTAGATAAATAAGTCCCTTACACTTAGAACTTTGAGGAGTATACTATGGGTTGAATTGAGTGAGTTTACTTACACTTACACTATTTCGCGTTTGTTGTCCATTTTTATTCGAGTTTTTAGCAAGAGCATTGATTTTTCGTATTTAGTGTTGAAATTTCCATTACATTTAGAATGCTCTCCTTGCATGCTTTGGTGAACCTAAGGCCGAGTGATAAGTGCTTGTGCGATATGAATGCGAAGCGTTCATTCCTTATGTTGAGCATTACTTTTCTCAGGTTTTTACACTAATATGTGTGTTTTTATGTTACTTTCGTGCAGGTAGGGTTGTGAGGCCAAGTATGAAGAAAAGAAGCCAATGTGGATTACAATGCACCGATTTTGGAGGAAATCTTGCTAAGGTTCAAACGCGAAGACATAGGTCGATGTGAGATGCTAGAGTGTGTGCCAACCTCATCGTATTCGAGTTTGGCACATCCATTTGGAGGGGCACAAAGGCAGTCACACTCGAGCATTCCGACTTATGCACATAGAACAAGAGCTCTACCGACTTGCCTATCATTGAAGAAGCAAGTTATCCACGACGTGAACGTGTGCCCGTTTGAGTTACTCCGATGAAAGTATGGATTCGGGAAGCTATTCAGGCCGGATACTGTAGTAGAGCACTGTAGTAGCACTGTTTACAGCCGGCCGAGAAAATAGAAGTTCAGAGAATCTACACGGGCTTGTGGAAATTCCGCACGCCCGTGTGGAAATTCCGCACGGGCGCGTGAAGCATCCGCGCCCGTGTAGTCACCCGATTCTAGCACTATTTAAAGCTGAATCAGCCCCGATTTTAGTATTCTTTTGTCCATTGGTGAGCGATCCGCAAGTGCACGGAGTCGTCAAGTAATACCCCTCGTGCGAGCACGAGAGGGTCGTATTCCCTGGGCCCAAGAATCTACTCTTACTTTCTCTTTGCGTATTGTCTAGCCGAATGATTCGAAGGGTTTCTCTAATCTATTACTTGAAATAAAAGAACTACAAATGGAGTCTATGATAAGGTAGGGGTATAAAATCAGGGGAATGAAATGGTCACGGATGCGGATTACCTAGGGGTTACTAAAGTGCAAAGGATGCTAAGAATGTCATGCAATTGAAGGTTTGGACCTAGAGATTTCCTAAATTAGATCAACCCGATGGTCACGGCAATTAACCCCTAATCCGGTATAAGTATTGACACAGAATTTCTTCTGATCAAATCCTCATACGATTACATTAACAAGTGGGGAAATCCCTAATTAGGGCCGGAACACAACTTGGTCTAGCCTTAATGGTGGAGGGGTACAGAATACCCGATGGTCACGGGGTATTCGTACATGAATCCCTTCCAAACTTGGTGTGTCTAGTACAAGGGCGATGGTCACGCTACCAAGTACAACCTCACAGTTGGTTTACAGAGTTCTCATGCAAGCAACACATCAAATGCACCAAGAATGAATCACAAATACACAACAATTGCAATAGACAAAATTAAATCATCCAAATACACAAGTTCACCCCAAGGTTCACCGGCATCCGGTGACCTTGGGCTCTACTCGTCCATGCAAACAAATACAAGCAACAAGTCCATGAAAACAACTACAAATGGCATAAGAAAACTACCTCAAATAATAGAAGTAGGAAGACAAGCCAAGCTAGGTGGAAATGCTTCCAAGGACGCCGCGATGGGGGCGGCTTCGCTCGTCGTCTACAAACTCCCAAAGAAGAGATCGATGAAGATCTAGCCAAAACCGAGCTTCTCCCTTTGATTTCACTTCACCAAAACGTGTGATCTTGCCTCCTAAAGACTGGTGAAAATTGGCTCCAAGAACTCTCCCAAAAACTCTTCTTCTTGCCCTAGAAAAATCGGTTTCATTTATATCCCGTCAGTCCATGCGGGCATCCATGTGGGCGCATGGAGCCCGTGAAGCTCACAGCCAAATGCCCAGAAAACATGCCGTGCTACAGTACTCAACTACAGTATTTTACTACAGTGTTTATGCTACAGTGTTTTACTACAATACCGAGGGTTGTGAAATTTCAGCAAACCTCACGGGCACCCATAGTGGATTCATTATGGATTCATTGCTTTTACATTCTATTTCTTTGATTGTACTTAGCTCCATGGAGACCTAAACCTGTAGTGGGTACTTGGGTATTTGTGAACCCTAGGATGTATTCGTTTCTTTGAATCTCTTTATTATGCTTTCAATAAATTGATGTTGATTATGAGTTCCAACCTTGAATGCTTGTTTGTATGAACATTTCCCCTAGAGTGACACTAGGGTTGAGAGTTCTCGTTGATAACCTTGTGAGTGAGGAACACACCACGAGTGTTAGACACAGCTAGGTTGGAGAGGGTTGAGAGGGTGAGTCGTGAGGTACAGGAGCGTCCCCTTTCCCCTCCGACGTTATAGATTCTACCTCTGTTCCTCGAGTTCTTTGCGGTCATAATAGAGTGAATGGTCTAAGGGATGAACTTCCGCTGTGGCTTAGTTGCACGTGCAACGGAGTGAAGCGTTGAGGTGATCTTAGTATCTAGATCTTAATCGTGGTTAGGGACTTCCACCTTGACCAAAGGGTTAGGTCTATAATTAGGAAGAGATTTATCACTTGGAATCCCTAGAGCTCATTGCAACTCTATACGAGTGCGAGGTTGAGAGGTTATCTAATCTCTCCTCCGGGACATGTATAGAGTTAGGCATAGTTGACCTTAGATTTGGGACTATGTAATTAAGGATTTCCACGACTCACCATTGCATTGATTAGGAAGCATAATAGAGGGTTCTTGCACTTGAAACAATTATCCTAGGCGGAGCATTATCCGAGTACCCCATCTTTATCGATTGCCTTTCCCCCTTTCTTTACTTTTGCTCTCTTACTTGTTGTTTTTATTGTTGAGAATTGAATCATTGTCACACTTATCATCATTCATCTTACACATAGATAAGAATCGAATTAAGTATTTTTATTCCCTATTCCCTGTGGATTTGATGCCCGCTCACCCGGGATTATTACTCGATAAACCCGTGCACTTGCGGGATATACGCAAGGGGATCTTGTCCAGTTTTTGGCGCCGTTGTCGGGGAATAGGCATTTAGAGATACTTTGCACTTTGTTTTCTTAGCTATTTCACCATACATTCTATTTCATATCTTCTTATTCTATCATCATTCTGATTTCTTTTTCTTCCTTTTTTGGTTGCAGCTTCCGGTTATGACCCGAGGGAATCCCTCAATATTGATTGAAAGAGATCTTGAGCTTGAACGTACACTTAGAAGACAAGGGAAAGATCCTGTGCAAGAACAGTCTAATCCAGCTGATTCGGAAGTAGAAGAATCTGAAAACATGGCAGAACAAAATGAGCAACAACGAACATTATCCGATTATGCCAGACCTTCAATGTTGGGGACACAATCTAGTATTGTGCTTCCCCCGATTACAGCTCAAAACTTTGAGTTGAAGCCGGCATTCATCCACATGTTGCACCAATCCACACAATTCAATGGTTTGGCCGATGAGGATCCAAACAGTCACATAGAGAGCTTTCTCGAAGTGTGTGATATGTTGAAGATAAATGGGGTGACGGATGATACCATCAAATTGAGAGCCTTCCCATTTTCCCTAAAGGGGAGAGTGAAGCAGTGGCTACAATCGTTACCTAGAGCCTCAATTACCACGTGGGAGGAGATGGTGGAAGCTTTTCTAGCTCGTTATTTCCCTCCTCGAAAATCAGCAAAGCTTAGGAACGAGATCTCATCCTTTGTTCAGTTGGAATTGGAGTCTCTATTCGAGACATGGGAAAGGTTCAAGGAGCTCCTGAGGAAGTGCCCACAACACGGATTCCTGAATGGGATAATTGTTCAAACCTTTTACAATGGTTTGAACCCGAGTACAAGCCAACTCTTGGATGCGGCAGGAGGAGGTACCTTAGGTTACAAGACCCCTGATGAGGTCCGACAGTTGGTTGAAGAAATGGGGTTAAACAGCTACCAATGGAATGCTAGGGAGAAGAAAAAGGTGGCCGGTCTCCATGAAATAGATGCGGTAACTTCATTGGTGGCTCAAGTGGAGAATTTGAGTAAGAAGTTAGATCTTCTAACTTCAAATAGAGTGGCGGCCGTGACTAATTGCACCGGTTGTGGTGGAGGACATGCTCCCTCCGATTGCCCAATTTCTATTGGTGATGTTTCTTCAGTGGAGAATGTTGATTTTGTAGGTAACGGCATGAGACCTCAAGGAAACCCATATAGCAATACCTACAATGCGGGTTGGAAGAATCATCCCAATTTTTCATGGAGTAATCAGGGTCCACAAAAGGCCATGGGGCCACCGGGTTTCCAACAACAACAACAAGCCCCTCAGGTGAAAAACAGAGTCTCAGGTTTGGAAACCCGAATGACTGACCTAGAGAAGCACTTAGCTAGATTTGTGCAATCTGCAAATACTAGGTTTGAATCAGTTGAGGCTACACTTCGCAACCACACCGCCTCTTTGCATAACCTTGAAAATCAGGTGGGACAAATTGCAAAGTCTCTCTGAAAGGCCACATGGAAGCTTGCCGAGCAATACAGAGACCAATCCTAGAGAGCACATAAAGGCGATTACTTTGAGAAGTGGTAGTGAGGTTGAAGGTAGGCTTCCGAGTGAGAAGTCAAAAGAACACACACCCAAGGTTATAGAGGTAGAAGAGGGAACAAGCAAAGAGAAAGAGGTGGTACCCCCACATTTCAAGCCAAGAATCCCTTATCCTTCTAGATTGAAAAATGACCAAGGGGATGAACGGTACAAGAAGTTCCTGAGTTTGTTCAAGCAACTCCACATCAATATTCCTTTTGTTGAGGCATTGGCCCAAATACCTAAGTATGCGAAGTTCTTGAAAGACTTGTTGACTAACAAGAGGAAGTTGGAGGAAAGTGGTTCAGTGATTCTAGATGCTTCATGCTGGGCAGTGTTTGCAAAAGAACATGCCGAACAAGAAGAAAGACCAGGGAAGCTTCATCATTCCGTTTAATATTGGCAATCTAGATGAAGAAATGACATTGGCGGACTTAGGGGCGAGTATCAACGTCATGCCATACACCTTCTTTCAAAAGCTAGGCTTGGGCGAGCCTAGGCAACTCGAATGACTTTGCAACTAGCGGACCAAACAGTGCGACATCCCAGAGGCATCATTGAAGACGTGCTTGTCAAGGTAGACAAGTACATTTTTCCGGTTGACTTTGTAGTGCTAGATGTTGATGAGGATGTAGATGTACCCTTGATACTTGGGAGACTGTTCTTGCAGACTTCCAAATCATTGATTGATATGGATGGCGGAGAGCTCACATTGAGAGTTGGAGATGACAAGCTCATATACCGCCTTGCTAAGGCCATACGGCATTCTCTCGATTTCGATGATACTTTATATTTTCTAGACACTACTGATGAGATTGTTGATGAATACATGCAGGAGATGTTTAATCCAGATTTGTATAAAGGTTTGTTCGACCAAGAGGTGGGTAATGAAGAATTAATGATGCTTGGATCGACGGAAGAAGTACCATCTACCCCGCGGATCTTGAAGAAAGTGCTCCGGAAAATGAAGAGGGCTAGGAGACGCCACCGGAAACACTCCAAGGTTGTTAGAGACGTACGTGAACCGAAGAAGTTGGACGTATCATTGTTAGGTGGTCCAAAGCCCGTGATAAGTGTCTAAATGCATGTGTTTTCATATATATATCGTATTCACTTTGCATGTATTTTGTAAGGTTTGATGCCCTTTTGCACTTAATCGTATACTATTTGCTTTGTAGGGCATAAGGAAGCCATGGAGAAAAAGAAGATATCATTTGGGCGAAAAGAGAAGAAAACAGAATTTCATACTACCCCCATACTACCCGAGTATAGAAATTTGTATGCATCTATGCGAGGAATGATTCGGAGTGCCTGCCCAGATTTCCATACTACCGAGTATACGCGGCCGTATGGAGGCAGTATGCACCCCGTATGGACTGCAAATCTAGGATTTTTGAGTGCTATACGAACCCCATACGACCCGTATGACTCGGGGGGTATATATACTAACTTTTAGGGCAGAAAAAGGACCTTTTGTTAGACCTTTTTCTGGGCATACTTTGGGGAGATCACTTCGGAGATTTTGGGCGACCTTGGGAAGGAGAAGAAGGGCAAGGAAGCTAGAAGATCATTCAAGCCCAAGGTCCAAGACTCTCAAGGCAAGAAGGCAACATCATTCAAAGGGAGATTTACCACAATTTGAAGAAAGGAGACCCGCGGCTAGAGGAAGCATCATTTGGCACTCCTTTGGCGGGGAAAGCATCATTCGGCATATTCTTCACCTCCTCCTTCACCATTTCATATAGGGTGTGTCATTTATGCTTTTGTTTCATGTTTTGTTTGTTTGTATTGCTTGTTGTGGGATGATGACATACTAGACACCCAACGCCACCGGGTGCTGGTGAAACTTGGGGGGGTTTTATCATGTATATTGGATGATAACTTGTTAATTCCATATTTGGATAATTTTGAGATTTAATCCATTGTTTTCATGCTAAGTGCTACACTAAGGAGAAATCCGTAGCTCTTTTATGAGTGATGCATGTAGATGTGACTTTCTCGCATGTATTAGATCATGAATGGATTAGAAGGGGATACTTGTATCATCACACGCGAGAAATTGGGTGTTTGGTAGCCCTCCATGTAGGTTTAATCCGAAGAAGAGTAGGTTTATTCCTAAGTGAGATTTCCTCATACTTAATGCAATCGTAGGAATGTGGATTTGGAAGAAATTCCTATCTATGTTCGTATGGGATTAGGGTTCAATCGCCGAGAAATTGGGGTTGTTCTAATCTTGGAATCTCATGGTCCATTTTACCCTTGCATCTTTAGATCATCATCCATGTTGCATGATAACCCCTCACGGGGATCCTCATCCATAGGCCTTTGCATCTCATTGATTTTCTTGCTTGCTTATTGCTTGTTCTCTCTAATTTGGTCATAATCTCGTTTTAGGTTTAATTACATTTAGTAGATTAAAAATCCATGACTTGAGATCTTAGGCTAGATAATAGCTCGAGAAGGAGTAATAGGAGATCCTTAGCCCCGTGGAATACGATCCTCGTGTCTTCACATGAGGTATTACTTGGCGATCCCGTACACTTGCAGGGAAGCAATCAAGTTTTTGGCGTCGTTGCCGGGGATCTTAAGGAATTCTAGGAAACTTTTAGATTATTACTCTAGCCATTTATCTTTTCTGTTGTAAATATTTTTCTTTCTATGTTTCTTTTACCCCTTTTGTCCATATTTATTTATTTTCCTTCTTAATTGTTTGCTTTGTTAGCTTATTGATTTTAGTTTTACATGTTGACACAGGGCCATGGATTTTCAAGAACGATTGTTGGCCGCCAAAATTTTTGCACTTCCAGAAAAGATAAAAAAATTTCTTGCCATACAAGAAAGCCAAGGTTACAATCCAAATTGGGAAGGGCACCAAAGTTCTTTAACACATCATCATACTCAACAATGGTATTACCCTCACCAAGGATTGCTACAGGAACCCTCCTTTCAAAAACCGTGGCATTACCAACCTCCAGTCGACCGTAGTAACCAACTTAGTCGTTGGGGATTCAATACACAAGATGTTTTTGCAAGTTTCATGATGTATGCGGATGGCGAACTTGAAACTATGAATGCCAAAAATTTTAATGCCCAACAATCTCTTCAAAGTATGGAAAACAAGATGGGAGAGTATTCCAAAGAATCGGTCAAATTGCCACCATCTTTTGAAGCCCTATTTGAAAATACCACAAGAAATGTAGAGAAAATCAATGAGATTGTAGTGGAAGCTCATATTGAGGTGTTGGAGGTGGAAGAAGCAAATGATGTAGCATCAATACCTTTTGAGCAAATGGTAGAGGTTTCACCTCAACGTGAAATTGAAGAAGGAAAAGGGGAGGATTGCATCATGGCCATGAAAACATGCGAGGAAGTAGAAGAAACTCAATATCGACCACATGTGAAGATGCTACTTTCCTTAACATAGATTTTTCCATCCATCCATCAATTTTAGTCAAGTGCAAAAACAAAATTCCGGGAATTATATTTGAAGATGTGGGGAGGAAACCAATGTCATCCTTGGACCCACCAATGCCGGGCTTGGACAATTCCCAACCAAAAATTTTTTCCTTGGTGGCCCAAGCAAATGTTATGAGCACTTGAAGTTCATCACACAATGGTTGATAAAAAAATTGTGGATAGGATGTCAAAGCCACCAATTGTTCCACCTATGCAAAGCTTCACAAGTTCTCAACCAAACTTGTTCCCTTGGAAGCCCAAGCAACTCTTTTTGATGATCCAAGGAAACTTTCCAAGAGTCGAGGAAGAAAATGTGGGTAGGAGGTTGAGGCCGTCCAATGATCCACCCATGCCGAGCTTAAACAACTCTCGACAAAAGCTTTTTCCTTGGAGGCCCAAGCCACTTTGTGGTGGGGTAATAAATGGAATTCTTGTCGGGACCAAAGAAGAAATGGGGAGGAGGTTCAAACCATCTAAGGATCCGCCAAAGTTTCAATTGCACAATTACCGTCCCAAGCTCTTACCGTGGAGGCCAAAAGGTAACTCATTCTTGGCCTTCAATTTAATACCATCCCATAAGGTATGTTTCGTATTTCTTGGTGGTTCTTATGAAACTTCTAGTCAGGATGAACACACCATTTTCAAGCCTCCTTAGGTAAGAAAAAGGTACGTCAGGCTTGTGACGTTAAACAAGTGCTTCTTGAGAGGCAACCCAAGCATTCAGGGGTGTTTTCTTGCATTTTTCATACTTGAGGTCTTAGTTCATTTCAATTTTCGTATTTCTTAGACTTGCTTGTGCTTGAATAAGTTCATGCTCACTCACTTGGCACATTGTTCTCATCGATTTAATTGTGGTGTATTTGTGCAACTTCTTGAGAAACTCATGTTTAGGTGTCAATTCATGCTCTAAATTATTGTTTTATTCATTTCATTCATTTTTGGAGAAGTCTTCGAACTTGCTATTTCATTTTTACATCATTTAAAGAAGGATTTTGGGGTTTAGAGAGCAAATTATAGTCATGCGGCCATCCATAACCGGTATGGAGGCCGTCTGTGCCATTTGAGGCACCAAACAGAGCCTCGGCTCTGTCCTAGACGGCCCCCCATACGGCCCCCCATACTGGGCCATCTGTGACACCATCCAGAACACCCGAGAAGGCTTCTCAGGCCTTACAACCCCCATATGGGTCGTATGGGGGCCATATGGCTCGGTTCTAGCCCATTTAACCTTCCTCTCTCTTTTCTCTCTTCTCTTTCTTCCATTCTCTTCTTTTCTCTCTTTTTCCACCGATTTTTTCTCTTCTTTCTCACTCATTTCTTAGCCAAATCTCCTCATTTTTTCTCCTAAATATTCTCCTCATCCATTTAAGACATCGATCTAGTAGTTTTCCTCAAGTTTAACGCTAGTTTTCTCAAGATTTCATCGGTATGCTTTTTCAATGCCCTAGTTTTATCTTTTTCGCTTCTTGGGCATTCTTGGAGCTTTTGTGTGGAATTTATTTAAAATTTTGCTTGGTTTGTATGGTGTGATTGTTATGGATGAAGTCTCCCTTGAATTTATCTAAAAAGTTTTTCGATTTTCATGTTTTTGGGGAGGTTCTTTCGAAATAAACAGTACCATACGGCCCCCATACGGGCGTATGGACATGATACATCATATTTTTCATTGTTTCTTCATCCCATGCACTAAATTTTGAATTATATTGGATTCCTCTATGCTTGATTAGGTTTTTCATGTTTCTTAGGAATGTTGTGGATGAAGAAATTGACAATCAACCATGGAGTGATATTTGCACCACATGGGTGACCACATGGAACAAGTTGTCATGTTGTGATGAGAGACCTAATTCTAAGGACAAGGATAAGCATGGAGACTTTATTTTATTTTTTAGACTTTATTTTCTAGTTTTTGTGTTCTTTTTTTATTTTGTTTTAGTTTTTGCGTGATTACTCCCCATCTCTCATTTGTAAATTTTTGTGGAATGATGATGTCCCCTTTTTGCCCCGTAGGGCATTGAGGGAATTTGGTGAGCTTCCCTAGTTCTCAATGGAGGTCGAACGAGACATGTATTGCTCACCACACCTTTTGTCAAGTCATACCTCACGGCGAGCACAAGTTGAACCGGGGAGTTTGTTTTCACCCTCCTTTATTATTTGCATTGCTTCATCTTGCATGCATATCATGATTAGTGTACATTTAGGGCAATGTACAACACTAAGTGTGGGGATGGGTGTATTTCATGCATTAGGATCATTTGCTACATGCTAGTGTTACCTATGACGGCTTTGTTCATTCTTGAAAGATTCTTTTAGCTTGGACTAATGATTGATGTGAGTTACTTGTTTCTATGCTTTATTGAATCCTGTTTTACCCCTAGTATTGTCATGTGCACTGAATTTTTTTGTCGATGCCCTGGGAATAGCCAGTGTGACTACTCTCTAACTCTCTTGTATGCGTAACACACTACTTTGAGTACTTGGCCTTAGAACACTAAGTTCTTTCCTTCAATGGACTCTTAAGAACTTCTAAGTCTTGTTGAGCTAATCCTAGTTTTGTGGCATGTAGTGTACTTTGAAGATGTGATCTAGGGTGAATGTAAAAAAAAAATGAGTCTATGTCAGTATTCCTCTGCTATTGAAGCATGAATGCGTCTATGTGGACTGTAATCGAGTTGTTGGGTGGCTTTTGTGCCTAACCAGCATGTGCATCCTCTAGAAAGATTTCAAAATGATTTTCTTGCAGTCTACGTTAGTCGGGCTCGAAAAAAAGAAATGAATTATGAAATGAAAATAAAACCTAGTGATCTTTTTGAGTACCTACCAAAGGTTTTGAGTAGAAAGTGGACTTAGTTTCAAGGTATTGAATTAGAAGGATCTTATCTGGCCATTGAAGTAGCACTTAGTAGTTTAAGACATAGTGTTCTTTGTATGTGGAGTGATTAGCATCTAGAGCTATACTGATTGAGGTCCTTAGGCTAGACCAGATCAGGGCAAATGAGATATAAGATTCACTTACATGACACAGACATATAAGGGGTGAGACAGGATATTTTTATTATGCTTATTGACTATGACTCAACATCTATGTATCATTGTCCATTGCTTTTGGAATCTTATATTTGCTGGATGACAGAGGTAATGCATTTAGCCACTTTTCAGTCTCTTTGTTTTTCATGAGTTGTTTGCTTAGGGATAAGCAACGCTTAAGTGTGGGGATATTTGATAAGTGTCTAAATGCAGGTGTTTTCATATATATATCGTATTCACTTTGCATGTATTTTGTGAGGTTTGTTGCCTGTTTTGTGCTTAATTGTATACTATTTGCTTTGTAGGGCATAAGGAAGCCATGGAGAACAAGAAGATATCATTTGGGTGAAAAGAAAAGAAAACAAGAATTTCATACTACCCCCATACTACCTAGTATGGGGGCCGTATGCACTGTAGCAGCGGAATGATTCGGAGTGTCTGCCCAGATTTCCATACTACCCATTATACGGGGCCATATGGAGGCCGTATGCACCCTGTATGGAACATGAATCTAGGGTTTTTGAGTGCTATACGACCCCCATACGACCCCCATATGACCCCCATACGACCCGTATGACTCGGGGGGTATATATACTAAATTTTAGGGCAGAAAAAGGACCTTTTGTTAGACCTTTTTCTGGGCATACTTTGGGGAGATCACTTGGGAGATTTTGGGCTACCTTGGGGAGGAGAAGAAGGGCAAGGAAGCTAGAAGATCATTCAAGCTCAAGGTCCAAGACTCTCAAGGCAACAAGGCAACATCATTTAAGGGGAAATTTACCATAATTTGAAGGAAGGAGACCCACGGCTAGAGGAAGTGTCATTTGGCACTACTTTGGTCGGGAAAGCATCATTTGGCACATTCTTCACCTCCTCCTTCACCATTTCATCTAGGGAGTGTCATTTATGCTTTTGTTTCATGTTTTGTTTGTTTGTATTGCTTATTGTGGGATGATGACACACTAGATCCCCACGGGCACCGGGTGTTGGTGAACCTTAGGGGGTTTTATCATGTATGTTGGATGATAACTTGTTAATTCCATATTTCGGTAATTTTGAGATTTAATCCATTGTTTTCATGCTAAGTGCTACACTAAGGAGAAATCCGTAGCTCTTTTATGAGTAATGCATGTAGATGTGACTTGCTCACATGTATTAGATCATGAATGGATTAGAAGGGGATACTTGTATCATCACACCGAGAAATTGGGTGTTTGGTAGCCCTCCATGTAGGTTTAATCCGAAGAAGAGTAGGTTTATTCCTAAGTGAGATTTCCTCGTTTTTAATGCAATCGTAGGAATGTGGATTTGGAAGAAATTCCTATCTATGTTCGTATGGGATTAGAGTTCAATCGCCGAGAAATTGGGGTTGTTCTAATCTTGGAATCGCATGGTCTATTTAACCCTTGCATCTTTAGATCATCGTCCATGTTGCATGATAACCCCTCAATGGGATTCTCATCCATAGGCCTTTGCATCTCATTGATTTTCTTGCTTTCTTATTGCTTGTTCTCTCTAATTTGGTCATAATCTCGTTTTAGCATTAATTACATTTAGTAGAGTAAAAATCCATCACTTGAGATCTTAGGCTAGATAATAGGTCGAGAAGGAGTAATAGGAGATCCTTAGCCCCGTGGAATACGATCCTCGTGTCTTCACGCGAGGTATTACTTGGCGATCCCGTACACTTGTGGGGAAGCAATCAACCCGATAATACACCCTCTACTCTCAAGAGACTTTGCACATCATTCTTTCAAGTCATGCGTAAGAGGGTAACTGTCATTCATGAACCCCCGTGAGGTAAGACAAGGTACGTCAAGCTTAGTGACGTAAAACAAGCGCTTCTTGGGAGGCAACCCAAATGTTTACTATTTTCTTATTTTAGTTAGGTTGTTTGCATGAATAAATTATTAAGTGTTGGTGTCTTGATTTTTATGATGCTTGTGCTGCGATTTTATTGTGGGTTTTAAAGTCATTGTGTGTTTTCATGGGGAATTGGCGAAGTTTGGTCGTTTGAGCTCTATTTCATGTTCTTCACTAGTAAAAATTGCATAATAGAGCAGGCTCTGAGTGTGGAAACATGTTCAGAAATCTTCTACAGAGCCTGCAGATTTTTCTAAGGCATCCGGTGAAGACACACGGGTGTGTGAAATTTCCGCACGCCCGTGGATTTGTATTACGAGCTCATCCAGAGAAGGCATAGGGGCGTGCGGTTTCCACTGTGAACGACCATGCGATTGTCACACGCCCATGGGTAATTTCCGCACAGGCGTGTGAATTCCTGCAGAGTTGAGTGGAGTATCCCGAGAGCACACAGTGGCATGGACTCGCCCCTGTGGGCGACCTTGTGAACCACGCACGGGCATGGGTAATTTCCGCACGCCCGTGCGAAACTTTGCAGAGGAGTTCTCTGCATCCCGAGAAAACATAGGGGCGTGTGGCTGCCCCTATGAGTTAGGCATGTGAATGTCCATGCCAGTGCGGAATTTCCGCACGGGCGTGTAAAACACTTGGTATTTTTCTAGGATGTCCAGAGAAGCCACAAGGGTATGCGGCTGCTCCTGTGGGTCGGGCGCACGGCCATGGGTATTTTCCGCACGTCCGTGGGAGATCATTCAGAGTTAGTGAGAGTTTTTCCCGAGAGCGCCCAGGGGCGTGCACCTGCCCTTTTGAAGCTTTCCTGTGGGGTGCACGGGTGTGGGTAATTTCCACACGCCCGTGTGGATGCACAGAATTCCAAGAGACGCGATTTTTCTTTAAAAACCTTTTGAATTGTCTCATCCCTCATCTCCAATCGCCTAAAAACCACCTCTGATCATCTTCTCGACCGATCATCGTTGTTTTGGAGGATTTTTCGTCGCATATCGTGCCGATTCTCAGAATTTTTGAATTTATTTCATCGGTAACCTTTTTATCTCTTTCCTTCGCCAATTATTGTTTTTCATACACTAAATATCTTTATTGTGAATTTTCATTTTTACAATGCATGGTGTATGTTTAGAAAGCATCTGGACGCCTCTCTAAGTTGAATTTTTTGAGAGTTGTTGTGCACCCGTGTGGGACTTTCACGCCCCGCAGATCCACACGGGCGTGGGCAATTTCCACAAGCCCGTGTGGAATTCTGCAGTATACTGCTGCTGAGCTGCTTTGATCGTTTTCTTCTTTTGTACGACAGATATGGCACCTCACGTGAAGAAGAACGATGTAAAGCATCTCAGAGTCATCCCACCCGAGCCACTACACTTGGATTTCTCAAATCTCGAGCATCAGACTCGATTTGAGAGACGTTCAGCACTTGGTTTTGGTCAGACTTGTTTCGCAGATTTGCAAGTACTGAGAGATATTCAGCGGGATGACGAGCTAGCTAATGAAATTGATGAGATGCTAGCAGTAGGAAGTTGGAGGAGGCTATTGACGATCAGTGAGCCAGCTTACCGCACATTGACGCTCAAGGTTTTAGCGTCTTTTGAGTTTCGGTTGATGCATGGGAGATTTGACACTACGGATGCTATACAGTTTCGGACATTCGGACATCCATTTTCCATGAGTGTCACTGAGTTTTCGATTCAGATGGGCCTGTACGATATTGCTTATACAGGTATAATGGAGTATGGACAATTACCGACGGATTTTCCAGTATCAGTGACTCCCTATCATGCGTATAGGATTCTGTGTGGACATGGGGAGTATGAACCGGTGTTGTCGAATGCCACTAGCCTATCCCAGTCGAGCTACAGGTATTTACACGCAGTTATCAGCAGGTCGGTGTCGGTCGGTCGATAACAAATCGCTGCTGACCAAGCGGGGATCTTCTCTTTTTATACTCCATGGCCCGCAATGTGTTGATTCACTTGGGGTGCATATTAGCAGATATTCTGAGGTACCAGGGTCAGTCTGTGAGAGTTGGTTTATTATTTGCTAGCCCTTACATTACCAGGCTCATTTTGGGAATGGGTTTGGGGGATGCTTTACGTGGTGCTGAGAGAATAGTTGCGCCTACCCCTCTTGCGTTTGATACAATCAGGATGATGGGGTTAGTATGGAGATGTAGGCCAGGGGTCTATATTCTTATTACAGCTACCTCAGAGACAGCCAGTAGTGAAGGAGTTACTGCAGAGGGTTCCCTGCGATTCGGACCTCCGCAGACACGGGGTCCCTCGAGCTTATGACCGTATTGAGAGGCTTGAGAGCGTTGTGAGAGAGATTCAGATCGAGATGGCGGAGCTCCGTGCTACTCTGATCGGCTCGATGCTACGAGATCTTATGGCCCGGTTTGACTTTCTACGAGATCTATTGAGATCCAGACCCTCAGTTCTTCCGGCACCCTCATCCCCTACCCCGCCACCAGTGGACCCACCATGTGCATCTTCACCAGCAGCACCAACAGCAACACCTGAGCCCGACGGTGACACCGACATTTGATTTTTAGTTCTTTTTCTTTTATGCATTTTATTTTAGACTTGTTCACTCAGAAAGGGTTCTCCTTCTGAGTTTATTTTCATTTTCCATCTCCAGTTGTATTCATTGTCTATCTTTTATATATACTCGAGATACTTTGTTTTTATTGAGCTTCACTGAACCCCCTCGTGTATGCGTGCAGATGGTCTTGTCTTCTTGGGAATTGAGACTTAGTCATGGGCACGACCAAAGTGCTTAGGCACTTAGCCGTGTAAGCTTCACAACCCGTCGGAACATTACCCCCATGGAATTAGCTTCATCAAATGCAACACTAGGAGTCAGGGGAGTATTATTTTGATTGCTTCTCCTACATTTGCTTTTGAACGATATATATTATGAGTGAGCTTGCATGTGTACATTGGGGACAATATACAACTTAAGTGTGGGGGGAGTTTAATAGTGCACACATTCTTTTCTATTGTTCTTGATTGATATATGCTCACATAGCCAATGGCGGTTCACCTTAGTTGCAAGGATTATATTCTTGAGTTTAAGAGAATTTCTAACATTGAATGTTTTTCATGCTCTAGTTCTTGCTTGAATTTCTAGGAATTTTTGCCCGATTTACACTTAGTGCACTACTCACTCTTTATACTCTTTTGGAAACTTAAGTTTGATGTTAAAGGGACTAGTTATAGTTGTTTCTTCTGTTAAATTTTGAAAAAAAAAAGTTTTATTGTTTATTTGTGCTTGTTGGGTGGAAAGAGCTACCACCTATGACGTATGAAGCTACTCTCATAAGTCGGATACTAGCTATGCCCTAATGAGAGAATGAGCTATCTCATAGGATGAGTGAAAGCTACCACTCCGGTAGAAAGAGCTACCACCTCGAAAGTGTTAAAGCCACCTTAGCGGCCGCTTTGGAAAGGGCTACCTTAGAGGATGTGTGAAGCTACTAACATCTTTGAAATTGTTGTCACTTTTGTAGATAAATAAGTCCCTTGTACTTAGAACTTTGAGGAGTGTACCTTGGGTTGTTTTGAGTGAGTTCACACACATACACGATTTCGGGTTTGTTGTCAATTTTTATTCAAGTTTTTTATTAGCTAGAGCATTGATTTCTATATTTAGTGTTGAAATTTCCCTCACTTGTAGAATGCTCTCTTTGTATATTTTGGTGAACCTAAGGCCAAGAACTTTCAATATTTTCTTCATTGATGCACATAACGTTTTAAATTTTTGCTTGAGGACAAGCAAAATCTTAAGTGTGGGGGAGTTTGATAAGTGCTTGTCCGATATTATTACGAAGCATTCATTCCTTATGTTGAGCATTACTTTTCTCTGGTTTTTATACTAATATGTGTGTTTTTATGTTACTTTCGTGCAGGTAGGGTTGTGAGGCCAAGTATGAAGGAAAGAAGCCAATCTGGATTATAATGCACCAATTTTGGAGGAAATCTTGCTAAGGTTCAAACGCGAAGACATAGGTCGATGTGAGATGCTAGAGTGTGTGCCAACCTCCTCGTATTTGAGTTTGGCACATCCATTTGGAGGGGCACAAAGGCAGTCACACTCGAGCATTCCAACTTATGCACATAGAACAAGAGCTCCACCGACTTCCCTATCATTGAGGAAGCAAGTTATCCACGACGTGAACGTGTGCCCGTTTGAGTTACTCCGATGAAAGTAGGGATTCGGGAAGCTATTCAGGCCGGATATTGTAGCAGAGCACTGTAGTAATAAGGTAGCAAGTACTGTAGCAGCAATGTTCACAGCCGCCCGAGAAAACAGAAGATCAGAGAATCCACACAGGCGTGTGGAAATTCCGCACGCCCGTGTGGACATTCCGCATGGGCGCGTGAAGCATCCACGCCCGTGTAGTCACCCGATGCTAGCCCTATTTAAAGCCGAATCAGCCCCGATTTTAGTATTCTTTTCTCCATCTTTTCCCCAACTTGAAAGAGGGCTTCGGCTAGGGTTTTGAGGGGTATTGGCCAAGGTTTTAGAAAGGTTCTATGGCTCCGACATCGTCATTTCTGAGGAAGAAGGTTGGTAGGGGAGCTTCCATCGAGGCATATCCTATACCGGACGAGGGAATCCTTGGACGACGAGTAGAGGACTTTCCATAAGACCATCGACATGACTATCGAGGGGGTTTCTTTATGGATTCATTGCTTTTACATTCTATATCTTTGATTGTACTTAGCTCCATGGAGAGCTAAACCCCTAGTGGGTACTTGGGTATTTGTGAACCATAGGATGTATTCATTTCTTGGAATCTCTTTATTATGCTTTCAATAAATTGATGTTGATTGTGAGTTCCAACCTTGAATGCTTGTTTGTATGAACATTTCCGCTAGAGTGACACTATAGTTGAGAGTTCTCGTTGGTAAACTTGTAAGTGAGTGACACAACACAAGCGTTAGACACAGCTAGGTTGGAGAGTGTTGAGAGGGTGAGTCGAGAGATACAGGAGCGTCCGCTTTCCCCTCCGACGTGATAAATTCTACCTCTGATAATTACTTGTGCGACATGAATGCGAAGCGTTCATTCCTTATGTTGAGCATTACTTTTCTCAGGTTTTTACATTAATATGTGTGTTTTTATGTTACTTTTATGCAGGTAGGGTTGTGAGGCCAAGTATGAAAGAAATAGGCCAATGTGGATCATAATGCACCTATTTTGGAGGAGATCTTGCTAAGGTTCAAACGCGAAGACATAGGTCAGGTGTGAGATGCTAGAGTGTGTGCCAACCTCCTCGTATTCGAGTGAGCACATTCATTTGGAGCGGCACAAAGGCAGTCACACTCGAATATTCTGATTTATGCATATAAGAACAAGAGATCCACCAATGTGCACATCATTGAAGAGGCAAGTGATTCACGACGTAAACAAGTGCCCGTTTGCGTTACCCCAATGAAAGTATGGAATTCTACCTCTGTTCCTTGAGTTCTTTGCGGCCATAATAGAGTGAGTGGTCTAAGGGATGAACCTCCGCTGGTTCCTAGTTGCGCGTGCAATGGAGTGAAGCGTTGAGAGGATCTTAGTATCTAGGGCTTAATTGTGGCTAGGGACCTTCCGCCTGGACCAAAGGGTTAGGTCTATATTTAGGAATAGATTTATCACTTGGAATCCCTAGAGTTCATTGCAACTCTATGCGAGTGCGAGGTGTTGAGATTGTTCAATTTCTCCTCCGGGACATGTATAGAGTTAGGCATAGTTGACCTTAGATTTGGGACTATGTATGTAAGGATTTCCACGACTCACCATTGCATTGATTAGGAAGCATAATAGAGAGTTCTTGCACTTGAAGCGATTATCCTAGGTGAAGCATTATCCGAGTACCCCATCTTTATCGATTGCCTTAGCCTCTTCTTACTTTTGCTATTTCACTTGTTGATTTTATTGTTGAGAATTAAATCAATTTCACACCTATCACAATTGATCTTCCACATAGCTAAGAATCAAATTAAGTATTTTCACTCCCTACTCCCTGTGGATTCGACCCCGCTCACCCGGGATTATTACTTCGACAAGCCCGTGCACTTGCAGGATATAAGCAAGGGGAACTTGTCAAGTTATTGACGCCGTTGCCGGGGAATAGGTGTTTAGAGATACTTTGCACTTTGTTTTCTTAGCTATTTACCCTTCATTCTATTTCATATCTTCTTATTCTATCATCATTATGATTTTCTTTTTCTTTACTTTTGGTGCAGCTCCGAGTTATGACCCGAGGGAATCCATAAATATTGATTGAAGGAGACCTTGAGCTTGAGCGTACACTTCGAAGGAAAGGGAAAGAACTCATGACAAGAACGACCCTAATCCAGATCGATTTGGAAGTAGAAGGATCCGACAACATGGCGAGAACAAAATGAGCAACAACGGACACTATCCGATTTTTGCTGGACCTTCGATGTTGGGGACACAATCGAGTATTGTGCGTCCCCCACCATTACCTCGAATTTCGAGCTAAAGCCGGCATTCATCCATATGCTGAAGTAGTCCACACAATTCAACGGTTTGGCCAATGAGGATCCAAACAGTCACATAGAGAGCTTCCTCGAGGTGTGTGACATCGTTTGAAGATAAATGGTGTGATGGATGATACCATCAAATTGAGAGCCTTCCCATTTTCCTTAAAGGGGAAAACAAAGCAGTGGCTACACTCATTACCTAGGGCATCAATCACTACATGGGAGGAGATGGTAGAAGCTTTTCTAGCCCGTTATTTTCCTCCCGGAAAATTAGCAAAGCTTAGGAATGAGATCTCATCCTTTATGCAGTTGGAATTGGAGTCTCTATTTGAGACATGGGAAAGGTTCAAGGAACTCCTGCGTAAGTGTCCGCAACACGGATTCCCAGAGTGGATGATTGTTCAAACCTTCTACAATGGTTTGAACCCGAGTACAAGGCAACTCTTGGATGCGGCGGCAGGAGGTGCCTTTGCTAGCAAGACCCCCGATGAGGCTCGTCAATTGATTGAGAAAATGGGGTTAAATAGCTACCAGTGGAACGCTAGAGAGAAGAAAAAGGTGGCTGGTATCCATGAAATTGATGCGGTAACTTCATTGGCGGCCCAAGTGGAGAGTTTGAGTAAGAAGCTAGATCTTATAGCTTCGAATAGAGTGGCGGTCGTGACCAATTGCACCGGTTGTGGTGGAGGACATGCTCTCTCCGATTGCCCAATTGTCATTGGTGATGTTTCTTCAGTTGGGAATGTCGACTTTGTAGGTAATGGAATGAGACCTCAACGGAATCCATACAGCAACACCTACAATTCAGGTTCGAAGAATCATCCCAACTTTTCATGGAGTAATCAAGGACCACAGAAGACCATGGGGCCATCGGGGTTCCAACAACAACAACAAGCCCCTCAAGTGGAAAGCAGAATTTCAGCCTTGGAAACCCGAATGACGTATTTGGAGAAGCACTTGACTAGATTTGTTCAATCGGCAAATACAAGGTTTGAATCAGTCGAGGCTACACTTCGCAATCACACCGCCTCCTTGTACAACCTTGAAAATCAAGTGGGGCAAATTGTGAAATCTCTTTCCGAAATGCCACATGGAAGTTTACCAAGCAACACGGAAACCAACCCTAGGGAACATGTGAAGGCGATCGCTTTGAGAAGCGATCGTGAGGTTGAAGGGCGGCTTCCGAGTGAAAAGCCGAAAGAACACGCATCCGAGGTCGTATAGGTTGAGAAGGAAGAAAACAAAGAGAAAGAGGTGGCACCCCCATATTTCAAGCCAAGAATCCCTTATCCCTCTAGATTGAGAATGACCAAGGGGATGACCAGTATAAGAAATTCCTGAGTTTGTTCAAGCAACTCCACATCAACATTCCTTTTGTTGAGGCTTTGGCTCAAATGCCTAAGTATGCAAAGTTCCTGAAAGACCTATTGACCAACAAGAGGAAATTGGAGGAGAGTGCTTCAGTGGTGCTTGATGCTTCATGCTCGGCGGTGTTACAAAAGAACATGCCGAACAAGAAGAAAGACCCGGGAAGCTTCATTATTCCGTGTAACATCGGCAACTTAGGTGAGAAAATGGCATTGGCGGATTCGGGGGCAAGTATCAACGTCATGCCATATACTTTCTTCCAAAAGCTAGGCTTGGGTGAGCCTAGGCCTACTCGGATGACTTTACAATTGGAAGACCAAACGGTACGACATCCGAGAGGCATCATTGAAGACGTACTTATCAAGGTGGACAAGTATATTTTTCCGATTGACTTTGTAGTGCTAGATGTTGATGAGGATGAAGATGTACCCTTGATACTTGGGAGATGATCGACACAAAGTGTGTACACCCGCAAGCGCACGGGGTCGTCAAGTAATAAACCACTCGCGCATGCACGAGTGGGTCGTATTCCCAAGGGGCCTGAGGAGCTACCCTACTCACTTCTTACCTGTTGTTTAGCTCACCGATTCCAAGGTAGGAGAAAAGAAGAAAAGAAAGCAAAATGAAATGCAAGATGAATTCTTAAGAAGTACGAAACAAGCAAAACACGAGAGATGCTCAAGGTTGGAAAATGGTCACGGATGTGGATTCCCAAGGGGGTTACTAGAGTGCAAAGGATACCGAGTAATTAAGCACGTGGCTAGTTGGACCGAGAAAACCTAAACCTAGGTCAACCAGATGGTCACGGCAATTGACCCCTAACCCGGTGCAAGTGTTGAGCACGGAATCTCTTCCACCCAACTTCCCACACGGTTGCAAGGAGAATATCGGTTTTCACAAGTTAGGTTGGAAACACAAGTAGTTTTCAACCCTAGGATTGGAGGGGTACAAATACCCGATGGTCACGGCGTATTTATACAATGAACCCTTCCTAGTTTGGTGGAGTCTAGCACTAAGGCAATGGTTATGCTACAAAGTGCTACCAAGAATTTGATACATCACTCAATCAAATGTACCAAAACAAGTAAGAACACCAAACAAGGATCTCAACAAGCCAAACATGCATAAACTACTCAAATAATCCAAAACATCACAAGTTCACCCCCTAGGTTCACCTACATCCGGTGACCTAGGGGTTTAGTTGTTCATGCTCAGCAAGAAAACCAAATAATCCATACAAACAACTAAAGTAAACATTAGGAACACTCCCTCAAATGATGAAGGTCGAATGACGCAAGAATCCCCGGAGAAAGCCTTCCGAAGACGCCACTCAAAGGGGTGGCTTCCCGTTGTCTTCAACCTCCAAGCAATGATGCCCTAGAAGTAGATCCTCCTCGTTCTTGCTCTCCCCGCCGAGAAATGCTCGGATTTTCCTCCCTTTTTGCCGTCCTAAAGCTTGGGTTCAAGTGATGTGGAAGTGTCCTCCAAACCCTAGCCGGCCTTATCCCCAAAGAAGATGAAGAATCAAGAAGAAGATGCCCAAAAAATGCCCTTCAAGACCTTATAAGTGCCCAGATCCCGACCGGTAAATTGGTCAGTATACCGGCCGTATACCGACCCCTCAGGAATTTCAGTTTCTGCCGAGAAGCCCGCGATGAGCTACAGTGACTGCTACAGTGAAACACTATAGTAACCCCGCTGCGGTACTGTGCTACAGTAATCCCGGCCCTCGAAAATGCCGCTTTGTTGCTGAATTTATTCCCAATCGCGTCGCTGAGGCCCCAAGGCTTCGAATGGGCCTGACATGTAAAAATAACACAATTTAAACAAAAAGGGCATTGATTCAACAAATAAATATAAAGAATCCTACAAAACAAATACATGCAGAGTACGTACTTTTAGACATTTATCAGGAGACCATTCTTGCGGACTTCCAAAGCATTGATTGACATAGACAGCGGAGAGCTCACATTGAGAGTCGGAGACGATAAGCTCACTTACCGCCTTGCTAAAGCCATGCGGCATTCTCTCGATTTTGATGACACTTTGTATTTTCTAGATACTACTGATGAGATTGTTGATGAATATATACAGGAAATGTTCAACCCGGATCCGTATGAAGGTTTGTTCGACCAAGAGGAGAGCAATGAATAAGTACTGATGCTTGGTTCGACCGGAGAGGAAACATCTACCCCGGGAATCTTGAAGAAGGTGCTTCGGAAAATGAAGAGGGCTCGAAGACGCCACCGAAAACGCCCCAAGATTGTTGGAGACGTACATGAGCCAAGGGAGTTGGACGAACAATTGCTAGGTGGTCCGAAGCCCGATAGTACATCCTCTACCCTCAAGAGACTTTGCTCATCATGCTTTCAAGTTATGGGTAAGAGGGCAACCTTCATTCATGAACCCCCGTGAGGTAAGAAAGATACGTCAAGCTTAGTGACGCTAAACAAGCGCTTCTTGGGAGGCAACCCAAGTGTTTACTATTTTTGTACTTTTAGTTTAGTTTGTTTGCATGAATAAATTGTTAAGTGTTGGTGTTTAAATTTTTAAGTGCTTGTGCTGCGATTTTATTGTGGGTTTTTAAAAGAATTCATTGTATGTTTTGTTGAGAATTGGCGAAGTTTGGTCGTTTGAGTTCTATTTTGTGTTTTTATCTGGTATACTTTGCACAATAGGGCAGGCTCTGAGTGTGTAAACATGTTCGAGCTAGTTCTGCAGAGCTGCGAGGTTTTTCTAAGTCATCCAGGAGAAAACACTGCAGGCGTGGAAATTCCACACGCCCGTGGGTGTGTACTGTGAACTCTTCCAGAGAGGGCACAGGGGCGTGCGGCTGCCCCTGTGGATGACCATGCGACTGGCGCACGCCCGTGGGTAATTTCCACACGGGCGTGTGCCTTCCTGCAGAGTTGGGTAGATTTTCCCGAGAATACACAGGGATGTGGACTCGCCCCTGTGGATGACCTTGTGAACCACGCACGAGTGTGGGTAATTTCCACACGCCCGTGCGAAACTCTGCAGGTTGCTCCCTCCGTCCCGAGAAAACACAGGGGCGTGCGGCCGCCCCTGTGAGTTGAGGCCTGTGAATGCCCACGCCCGTGGGGAATTTCCGCACGGGCGTGTGGGCAACTTGATATTTTTCTCAGATGTCCAGGGAAGCCATAGGGGCGTGCGTGCGCCCTGTGGAGTGCAGGCGCGCAGGCGTGGGTATTTTCCGCACGCCCGTGTGAGATCAGTCAGAGTCAAGAGAGCATTTTCCCGAGAAGGCACGAGGGGACGTGTGTACACCCCCGTGGCACTCTCGAGTGAGGGCGCAGGGCGTGGGTAATTTCCACCGCCCGTGGGGATACATGAAAATTCAAGAGACGCGATTTTCTCCTTAAAAACCTTGTGATCCGTCTCATTCTTCATCTCTAGTCGCCGGAAAATGGTTCCCGATTATCTTTCGACCCTTCGTCGCTATTTGGAGGAATTTTCTTCGCTAATCTTACCGAATTTTCAGGCGTTTTTCATATTCATCTCTTCGGTAATCCTTTTATCCTCTTTTCTTCGCCAATTATGGTTTTTCACGGGTTGAATGCTTTTAAATGAGAGTTTTTCATGCATGATGGATGTGTAGTAAGCAGTTAGAAGTGATTTTACAATTGAGTTGTTAAGATTTGTTGTGCACCCGTGCGGGAGTTTCACGCTCTGCAGAGCCACACGAGTGTGGGTAATATCCACAGGCCCGTGTGGAATTCTACAGTATATTGCTTCTGAGATTTTTTACTGTTTTCGTCTTTTGCACTCCAGCTATGGCACCTCGAGCGAAGAAGAATGAAGTTAAGCTCCTCAGACTTACTTCACCCGAGCCGATACATATGGAATTCTCGAACCCTGAGCATCAGGCTCACTTCGAGAGACTTTCAGCACTCGGGTTTGGTGAGACTTGCTTTGCGGATTTACAAGTGCTTCAACAGATTCAGCAGGGTGATGAGGTGATTAATGAGATTGATGAGATGCTGGCAGTGGGAAGCTGGAGGAGGGTGCTGACAATTAGTGAACCAGCTTACCGCACACTTACGCTAGAGGTTTTAGCGTCCTTTGAGTTTCGATTGCTACATGGGAGGGTTGACACTACAGAGGCGATACGGTTTCGGGCATTCGGACATCCATTCTCTATGAGCGTCACTGAGTTTTCGATTAGGATGGGCCTGTACGATGTCACTTATACAGGTACCGTGGAGTATGGCCGACTACCGATGGAGATTTTTCGATGTCGATCACCCCATATCATGCATACATGATTTTGTGTGGGTGTGGGGAGTACGAACCGGGATTATCGAAGGCTTCTAATTTGTCCCGGTTCGATTCTGAGATATGTACCGCGTAGTCATCGGAGGTCCGTGACAGGTCGAGCGAGATAACACGGCCCGCTTTGACGGGCTGGATCCGCTTTTCTTATACTCCATGGCTCGCAATGTACCACTTCACTTAGGGTGCATTCTAGCGGATGTTTTCGCGATACCGAGTCGTTCGGCGAGAGTAGGTCTACTATTTACGGGCCCTTATATCACTAGACTCATTCTAGGAATGGGTTTGGGCGACGCTCTACGTGGTGCTGAGAGGACAGTTGTGCCCATCGCTCTTACGTTCGATACGATCGGGATAATGGGGGTTTGATGCGGAGGTTTGGGCCAGGGGTTTATGTTCTCACTCCAGCTACTGCTGAGACCACCAGAAGCGAAGGAGATACTACGGGGGTGTCCGATGAGACTCCTCCATCTTACAGTAGCACGGGTATTCGAGCCTATGATCGTGTCGAGGAGGTGGAGACCCGATGTTAGAGAGATTCGGATTGAGATAGAGGAGCTCCGGGCTTTGCAGTCGGCTCAGTACACAAATCTTATGGGCCGATTCGATTTCCTTCGAGATCTCCTGAGACCCGGATCCTCAGTACCTCTAGCACCTCCATCCTCGACCCCACCACCAGAGGACCCACTATATGCTTCCACTTCAGCAGCAGCAGCAGTGGAGACTGAGAGCGACTTCGACACTTGACCTTCCTTTTTTACTTTCATGCATTTTACTTTATCTTATTTTCTTGTTTTCAGACTTGTTCACTCAGAAAGAATTTTTCCTTCTGAGTTTATGTTATTTTGCATTATCGAGTTGTATTCATTGTTTCATCTTTTATAAGTGTGCGTGCAGATGGTCTTGTCTTCTTGGAAATTGAGACTTAGTCATGGGTACGGCCAAGGTGCTTTGGCACTTGGCCGTGCGAGTTTCACAACCCATTGGAACACTACTCCCAATAAATTAGCTTCATCAAACGCAACACTAGGAGTCAGGGGAGTATTGTTTTTGATTGCTTCTCCCACATCTATTTTTTTGAATGATATATTTTGAGTGAGCTTGCATGTGTCCATTGAGGACAATGTACAACTTAAGTGTGGGGGAGTTTCATAATCGCACATCTTTTCTATTGTTCGTGATTGATATATGCTCACATAGCCAATGGCGGTTCACCGTAGTTGCAATGATTGTATTCTTAAGTCTAGGAGAATTGTTAACATTGAATGTTTTCATGCTCTAGTTCTTGCTTGAATTTTTAGGAATTTTTGCCCGATTTACACTTAGTGCACTACTCACTCTTTGAACTCTATTGGAAACTCATGTTCGATGTTAAAGGGACTAGTTAGGTTTATTTTCTTGTGCTAAAAAAAAATAAAAAAATTTGAAAATGAAAAGAAGGAACAAAATAGTTTTATTGTTTATTTGTGTTTGTTGGGTGGAAAGAGCTACCACCTATGAAGTATGAAGCTACTCTCACAAGTCGGATACTAGTTATGCCCTAATGAGAGAAAGAGCTATCTCATAGGATGAGTGAAAGCTACCACTCGGGTAGAAAGAGCTACTACCTCGAAAGTGTGAAAGCCACCTTAGCGGCCGCTTTGGAAAGGGCTACCTTAGAGGATGTGTGAAGCTACTGCCATCTTTTAAATTTTTGTCACTTTTGTAGATAAATAAGTCCCTTGTGCTTAGAATTTTGAGGAGTATACCTTGGGTTGTTTTGAGTGAGTTCACACACATACACGAAATTCGGGTTTGTTGTCCTTTTTGATTCAAGTTTTTAGCTAGATCATTGATTTTTCGTATTTAGTGTTGAAATTTTCCTTACTTGTAGAATACTCTCTTTGTATGCCTTGGTGCACCTAAGGCCAAGCACTTTCAATATTTTCTTCATCAACGCACAGAATGTTTTAATGTTTGCTTGAGGATAAGCAAAAGCTTAAGTGTGGGGGAGTTTGATAAGTGCTTGTGCGATATGAATGCGAAACGTTCTTTCCTTATGTTGAGCATTACTTTTCTCAGTTTTTTACATTAATATGTGTGTTTTTATGTTACTTTTATGCAGGTAGGGTTGTGAGGCCGAGTATGAAGGAAAAAGGCCAATGTGGATCATAATGCACCTATTTTGGAGGAGATCTTGCTAAGGTTCAAACGCGAAGACATAGGTCAGGTGTGAGATGCTAGAGTGTGTGCCAACCTCCTCGTATTCGAGTGAGCACATTCATTTGGAGGGGCACAAAGGTAGTCACACTCGAACATTCTGATTTATGCATATAAGAACAAGAGATCCACCAATGTGCACATCATTGAAGAGGCAAGTGATTCACGACTTAAACGTGTGCCCGTTTGCGTTACCCCAATGAAAGTATGGAATTCGGGATTATTTTTGGCAGAGTATTGTAGCATGTTACTATAGTAAAACACTGTACCAAGTACTGTAGCAGCCCGGCCGAGAAACCAGAGAAACAGAGAATCCACACGGGCATGTGGAAATTCCACGGGGTGTGTGACATCACTACACCCGTGCGATCGCCCGATTCGACCCTATTTAAAAGCCGATTTCAGCCCCGATTTTTGGTATTCTTTTCTCTATCTTTTCCCGCAACTTGTGAGAGCGACTTGGCTAGGGGTTTTCGAGGGTATTGGCCAAGGTTTTGGAGAAGTTCTACGGCTCTGACATAGTGATTCCATAAGGAAGAAGGTTGGTAGGGGAGCTTCGATCGAGGCGTATCCTATACCAGACAAAGGAATCTTTGGACGATGAGTAGAGGACTCTCCACAAGACCATCAACATGATCATCGAGGGGGTTTCTTTATGGATTCATTACTTTTACATTTGATTTCTTTGATTGTATTAAGCTCCATGGAGAGCTAAACCCCTAGTGGGTACTTGGATGATTGTGAACCCTAGGATGTATTCGTTTCATTGAACTTCTTTATTATGCTTTCAATAAATTGATGTTTATTGTGAGTTCCAACCTTGAATGCTTGATTGTATGAACATTTCCCCTAGAGTGACACTAGGATTGAGAGTTCTTGTTGGTAACCTTGTGAGTGAGTGACACACCACGAGCGTTAGACAAAGCTAGGTTGGAGAGGGTTGATAGGGTGAGTCGAGAGGTACAGGAGCGTCCTCTTTCCCTTCCGGCGTGATAGATTCTACCTCCGTTCCTTGAGTTCTTTGCGGCCATAATAGAGTGTGTGGTCTAAGGGATGAAGCTCCGCTGGGGCCTAGTTGCGCGTGCAATGGAGTGAAGCGTTGAGAGGATCTTAGTATCTAGGGCTTAATTGTGGCTATGGACCTTCCGCCTGGACCAAAGGGTTAGGTCTATATTTAGGAAGAGATTTATCACTTGGAATCCCTAGAGTTCATTGCAACTCTATGCGAGTGCGAGGTGTTGAGATTGTTCGATTTCTCCTCCGGGACATGTATAGAGTTAGGCATAGTTGACCTTAGATTTGGGACTATGTATGTAAGGATTTCCATGACTCACCATTGCGTTGATTAGGAAGCATAATAGAGAGTTCTTGCACTTGAAGCGATTATCCTTGGTGAAGCATTATCCGAGTACCCCATCTTTATCGATTGCCTTACCCTCTTCTTACTTTTGCTCTTTCACTTGTTGATTTTATTGTTGAGAATTGAATCAATTTCACACCTATCACAATTGATCTTCCACATAGCTAAGAATCAAATTAAGTATTTTCACTCCCTACTCCCTGTGGATTCAACCCCGCTCACCCGGGATTATTACTTCGACAATCCCGTGCACTTGCGGGATATAAGTAAGGGGAACTTGTCGACCTCCGTTCCTCAAGTTCTTTGTAGCCATAATAGAGTGAATGGTCTAAGGGATGAACTTCCGCTGGGGCTTAGTTGCCCGTGCAACGGAGTGAAGCGTTAAGGTGATCTTAGTATCTAGGGCTTAATCGTGGTTAGGGACCTTCCACCTGGACGAAAGGGTTAGGTCTATAATTAGGAAGAGATTTATCACTTGGAATCCCTAGAGCTCATTGCAACTCTATACGAGTTCGAGTTTGAGAGGTTATCTAATCTCTCCTCTAGGACATGTATAGAGTTAGGCATATTTGACCTTAGATTTGGGACTATGTAATTAAGGATTTCCACGACTTACCATTGCATTCATTAGTAAGCATAATCGAGGGTTCTTGCACTTAAAACAATTATCCTAGGCGGAGCATTATCCAAGTACCCCATCTTTATCGATTGCCTTACCACCTTTCTTTACTTTTGCTCTCTTACTTGTTGTTTTTATTGTTAAGAATTGAATCATTGTCACTCTTATCATCATTCATCTTTCACATAGCTAAGAATCGAATTAAGTATTTTTATTTCCTATTCCCTTAGGATTCGATACCCGCTCACCCGGGATTATTACTTCGATAAATCCGTGCACTTGCGGGATATACGCAAGGGGATCTTGTCACCGAGCACTTTCAATATTTCTTTCTTTTATGCTTCAATGTGTTATTTTTCTTGAGGAAGCAAAAGCTTAAGTGTGGGGGAGTTTGATAAGTGCTTGTGTGATAAGAATGCAGAATGTTCTTTCCTTATGTTGAGCATTACTTTTAGCAAGTTTAAACGCTAATACATGTGTATTTGTTTTCATTTGCGCATGTAGGGTTGTCAAGCTAAGTGTTGACAAAAGAAGCCAAAAGTAGATCATAAACACATTATTTGGTGTAATCTTCGAAGGAACAAATGCGAAGATACAAGTGGAACTCCAAGATACGTGAATGTATGCCAACCTCCATGAATTCAAGTCACTACAATGAGTGGGAGGGGCACAAAGGCAGTTGATAAGTGCTTTTGTGATATGAATGTGAAGCATTCTTTCCTTATGTTGAGCATTACTTTTCTTGGGTTTTTACACTAATATGTGTGTTTTTATGTTACTTTTATGCAGGTAGGGTTGTGAGGCCTAGTATGAAGGAAATAGGCCAATGTGGATCATAATGTACCAATTTTGGAGATAATCTTGCTAAGGTTCAAACGCGAAGACATAGGTCAGGTGTGAGATGCTAGAGTGTGTGCAAACCTCCTCATATTCGAGTGGGAACATCCATTTGGAGGGGCACAAAGGTAGTCACATTCGAGTATTCCGACTTATGCACATAGAACAAGAGCTCCACCAACGTGTACACCATTGAAGAAGCAAGTGATCCACGACGTGAATGTGTGCCGTTTGCGTTACTCCGATGAAAGTATGGAATTGGGAAGCTATTCAGGTCTAATACTGCAGCATAGCACTCTAGCATATACTATAACAACACTGTTCACAGCCGGCCGAGAAACCAGAGAAACAGAGAATCCACACGGGCATGTGGAAATTATCCACTCCCGTGTGGAAATTCCGCACGGGTACGTGGAGCATACACGCCCGTGTAGTCACCCGATTCAAGCCCTATTTAAAGCCGATTCAGCCCCGATTTTGGTATTCTTTTCTCCATCTTTTCTCCAACTTGAGAGAGGGCTTCGGCTAGGGTTTTGAGGGGTATTGGCTACGGTTTTGGAGAGGTTCTATAGCTCTGAGATCGTGCATCGTTTGGAAGAAAGTTATTGGGAGAGCTTTCGTCGGCATCTATCCGGGGAGGTGTATCTTAGGCCGGACAAAGGATCTCTTGCGACGAGTAGAGGACTCTCCACAAGACAACTGATACGACCATCGAGGGGGTTTCTTTATGGATTCATTGCTTTTACATTCGATTTCTTTGATTGTAGTTAGCTCCATGGAGAGCTAAACCCCTAGTGGGTACTTGGGTGATTGTGAACCCTAGGATGTATTTGTTTCATTGAACTTCTTTATTATGCTTTCAATAAATTGATGTTTATTGTGAGTTCCAACCTTGAATGCTTGATTGTATGAACATTTCAACTAGAGTGACACTAGGGTTGAGAGTTCTTGTTGGTAACCTTGTGAGTGAGTGACACACCACGAACGTTAGACAAAGCTAGGTTGGAGAGGGTTGAGAGGGTGAGTCGAGAGGTACAGGAGTGTCCCATTTCCCCTCCGACGTGATAGATTCTATCTCCGTTCCTCGAGTTCTTTGCGGCCATAATACATTGAATGGTCTAAGGGATGAATCTCCGTTGGGGCTTAGTTGCGCGTGCAACAGAGTGAAGCGTTGAGGGGATCTTAGTATCTAGGGCTTAATTGTGGTTAGGGACCTTCCGCCTGGACCAAAGGGTTAGGTCTATAATTAGGAAGATATTTATCACATGGAATCTCTAGAGCTCATTGCAACTTTATTCGAGTGCGAGGTTGAGAGGTTATTTAATCTCTCCTCCGGGACATGAATAGAGTTAGGCATAGTTGACCTTAGATTTTGGACTATGTATGTAAGGATTTCCACGACTCACCATTGCATTGATTAGGAAGCATTATAGAGAGTTCTTGCACTTGAAGCGATTATCCTAGGTGAAGCATCATCCGAGTATCCCATCTTTATCGATTGCCTTACCTCCTCCTTACTTTTGCTCTCTTACTTGTTGCTTTTAATTGTTGAGAATTGAATCATTGTCACACTTATCGTTGTTGATATTCCACATAGCAAAAATATAACAAGTACTGTAGCATTTACTATTCACAGTCGGCCGAAAACAGGATTTCTAGAGAATCCACACGGGCGTGTGGAAATTCCACAAGCCCATGAGAAAAATCCACAGGGGCGTGTGGATTCCCAATTCCAGCCCTATTTAAGCCGCGATTCAGGAAGATTTTTGGATGGGCACAAAGACAAAGACATAAGTCTGGTTCAAGATGCAAGAATGTGTGCCAACCTCCATGTATTCAAGCTAGCACAATGGTTTGGAGGGGCACAAAGGCAGTCACATTCGAGTATCTCAGCTTGTGAATTGATAGCAAGATCTACACTAATGTGGCCGGTTATTGAAAAAAAGCAAAGTGATGTACGACGTAAACGTGTGCCCATTGACGTTACCTCGATGAAAACATGGATTCGGCAGTGTTTCGTGCCGGCACTGTTCACAACCGACTGAAAAAGAGAATTCCAGAGAATCCACATGGGCATGTGGAAATTATCCACGCCCTTGCTGAAATTCCACCGGCCTGTGTGGCAGATCCAAAAGGGCGTGTTGATGCCCGATTCCAACCCTTTTTAAGCCGCGATTCATCCCTGATTTAAGGATTCTTTTTCTGCATTCTTTCCCAAACTTGAGAGGGGGCTATAGCTAGGGTTTTGATAGGTATTAGCACGGTTTTTGGAGAGGTATTTTGGCTTCGACATCGTATTCCACTTGGAGGAAGGTTATTGGGAGAGCTTTCGTCGGCACCGATTCGGTGAGGTGTGTCCTAGGCCGGACAATTGGACCTTTGGAGGAGATGAGGCTTCTCCACAAGACCATTGTCATGACTATCGAGGGGGTTTTCTATGGATTACTTGTATTTACATTCGATTTCATTGTTGATTGTCACTAGCTCAATGCAGAGCTAAACCCCGAGTGGGTTCTTGGATTGGTGAACCCTAGGATGTATTTGTTTCATTAAACATTCTATTATGCTTTCACTAATTGATGTTTTATTTGACTTCCAATCTTGAATGCTTGATTGATTAAATACTCTCTTAGAGTGGCACTAGGGTTGAGAGTTCATATTGGTAACCCTTGTGAGTGAGTGACACACTACGAGGGTTAGACAAAGCTAGTTTGGAGAGGATCGAGGGGGTGAGTCGAGAGGTAGTGGAGCGTCCCCTTTCCCCTCCATTGTGATTTATCCTACCTCCATTTCCTTGATCTCTTTGCGGTCATAGTAGAGTAAATGGCTAAGGGATGACCTTCCGCTAGGGCTTAGTTGCAGAAGCAACGGAGTGAAGCGTTGAAGTGATTTTAGCACCTAGGGCTTAATTGTGACTAGGGACCTTTCACGTGGATCAAAGGGTTAGGTCTATTACTAGGAACAAGGTTTATCACTTGGAATCCCTAGAACTCCATGCTATTCTATCCGAGTGTGAGGTATTGAGATTGTTAGATTTCTCCTCCGGGACATGGTATAGAGTTAGTCATGGTTGACCTTAGATCTGGGACCGTGTATTGAAGTATTTCCATGACTCATTAATGCATTAGTTGGGAGGCATAATAGTTAGTTTTGCACTTGAAATGATTGTCCTAGGTGGAACAATATCCGAATACCCCATTTATATCGATTGCCTTATCTTTCACTTACTTATGCTTTTCTCTCTCTTTTTCATTTCTTTTATTCTTGTTTACATTACATCTTGTCAGCACAATCATTATTCATCTTCACTTGGATAAGAAACAATTTCAGTATTTTACCTCTCTAATCCCTATGGATACGATACCCGCTCTCCTGGGATTTTATTACTCGACAAACCAGGTCACTTGTGGGATATACACAAGGGGCGATGTAAAGTTTTTGGCGCCGTTGACGAGGAGTAGGCGCTTAGAGATATTTTACACTTTGTTATCTTAGCCATTCGTTCATTCATTCTATTTCATATCTTCTTTTCTATCATCGTTCTGATTTGTTCTTTTTCTTTGATTAAAGAAAAATGATCGAAATGCCTGAGTTATTCGACACTATCACGGGAATGGTTGAAAATGTGGAATAGAAAGTTCAAATGTTTGTAGTACAAGACACACCGTGCTTTCTCTTGCAAGAGCCATACACTATTTAACAGCCCGTGGAAGAATCGATCGAAGATTACAGAATTCAAGAGTGGAATTGTGAATTAGATAGTGTGCTTAATCAGTCTGAGAAATCTGCATTGACATAGATGAGTAATCACTTAGAAGAAAGTTTGGAGAGAGTCCTCGCTTAGTTTGATTCGTCTTATCATGAACAAAGGCAGAAACTTTTCTCCGTGGGTGTGCCGATGTCAGGAAGGGAAATTTGTGGGATGAAGGCATTGATAGCTGTTGAAGACCACACAAAAACACATTCACAAGGAGAAAAGGAGGAGAATGATTTTGAACGGGAGACAAACAGCTTTGAGAAGATTGACAGATTGAAGAAGAGCAGGTTGCTCCCATCAATTGATGAACCACTAGGATTAGAGCTTAAAACCTTGCCAGCACATTAGAGTATGCCTTTTTGATGGAAGAATCAAAACCCCCGGTGATCGTGGCTTTAAACTTGTCTATAGATCAAAAGGGCAAGCTTGTTAGTATGTTGAAAAGACATATGTCGGCTATCACATGGAAGATTTCATATATTAAGGGAATAAATCCATCATTTTTGCACTCATAAAATCCGTGATCCAACCTCAGCGAAGATTAAATCCAAACATGAAGGAAGTCGTCAAGGCCGAGGTGGTGAAGCTTCTGGATGCATGGATTATTTACCCCATATTTGATAGTGCGTGGGTGAGCAAAACTCAAATGGTTCCGAAAAAGGGGGGATAACCATTGTGAGAAATGAAAAGAATGAATTGATTCCAACCAGGACAATTACAGGATGGCGAGTCTGCATTGACTATAAAAGATTAAATGATGCGATTCGAAAGGATCATTTTCTATTGTCGTTTATTGATTAGATGTTGGAAGGATTGCCAGGGCATCAATTTTATTGCTTCCTTGATGGCATGTCGGGATACTTTCAAATCCTCATAGCTCTCAAAGATCATGAGAAAATCACATTTACTTGCCCTTACGATACTTTTGCTTACAGAAGAATGCCTTTCGGGTTGTGTAATGCACCAGAAACATTTCAACGCTGCATGACGGCCATTTTTTATGACCTTCTAGAAGACATTATGGAGGTGTTCATGGATGATTTTTTGGTATTTGGAGACTCTTTCAATATTTGCTTAAAGAATTTGGAGAGAGTGCTAGTGAGATGTGAAGAAACGAACCTTGTCCTCAATTGGGAGAAATGTCACTTTATGGTCCAAGAAGGCATTGTCCTTGGACATAAAATTTCCCAAGCAGGTATGGAGGTAGATAAGGAAAAGATTTAAGGCATTGAAAAGCTTCCCTTGTCTACAAATGTAAAAGGGATCCATAGTTTCTTGGGGCATGCAGGTTTTTACAGAAGGTTTATCAAGGACTTTTCAAAAATTACTCAATCGTTGACCAAACTATTAGAAAAAGATGCTCTTTTTGATTTTAGGGATGATTGTTTGAGTGCATTCAATTTGTTGAAGGAGAGATTAGTGCAAGCACCAATTTTGACCATACCGGATCGGAACGAACCATTTGAGCTCATGTGCGACGCAAGTGATTATACTGTTGGAATAGTATTTGGACAAAGGAAAGATAAGCAGTTTCGACCGATTTATTATGCTAGTAAGACTATCACAAGTGCTCAAGAGAATTATACAACCACTGAAAAGGAGTTGTTAGCTGTGGTGTTTACTTTTGACAAATTCAAGCCATACCTCACCTTAGCTAGGGTCACAATATTTACAGATCACTCTGCACTCTGTTATATCATGAACAAGGCTGACGCAAAGCCGAGATTGATTCGGTGGATCTTATTTTTACAAGAATTTGATATGAAAATAAAAAATCAGAGGGGAACCGAAAATATGGTTGCAGATCATCTTTGTATGCAGTTCAGGAGTCAGAGGATACTCCATGGTTCATAGATTTTGCAAACTACTTGTTAGGAAAAGTACTAAAGCAAGGCCTCAGTTTTTAACAGAAGAAAAAGTTCTTTGGTGACTTGAAGAACTATTTTTGGGATGATCCCTACCTGTTCCATATTTGTGCAGACCATGTGGTTCAAAGATGTGTGTGTAGGGAGGAAGGTTGGAACATTATTGCACACTGTCACTCAGGGCCCGTTGGGGGGCATTATGATTCAAGCACAACAGCTGAGAAAGTTTTGACCACTGGTTTCTATTGACCGACTTTATTCCAGGATGCCCATCAGTTTGTTCTTCGATGTGACAGTTGTCAGAGGGCTGGAAACCTATCGCAAAGAGATGAGATGCCTCATAATCCAATGCAATTTTGTGAGGTGTTTGATGTGTGGGGAATTGACTTCGTGGGGCCATTTACAAATTCCAATGGTAATCAATATATCTTGGTGGCAGTTGACTAGGTTTCTAAATGGGGGGAGGCTCAAGTTCTTCCAACCACTAGAACCGTGGTGAAATTTCTGAAGAAATTGTTCACTTGATTTGGGACCCCACAAATCATTGTTAACGATCGAGGGACCCATTTTTGTAACACACAACTTGCAAAAGTGTTGAAGCGCTATGGAGTGCATCATCATCTTGCTACCCCCTACAACCCGCAGACGAGTGGTAAAGTGGAAATCACAAACAAAGAGCTTAAAAGGATCTTAACCAAGTCCGTGGAACAAGGAAACCGGGATTGGTCGGAACGTCTGGATGACACACTTTGGGCTTATAGAACAGCGTACAAAACTCAAATAGGGACCTGACAAATGCCTCTTGCATATGTCCCACAAGTGGACGGGTTTGTCGAAGTAATAAATCCTAGATGAGTGGGTATTGTATCCATATGGAGTACGGGATAAAAACACTTAAATTGTTTCGCTTAGGACATTGAAGAGAGCACATGTAAAGGAGAGGTAAGACAATCAATAAAAATGGGGTACCCGAATATTGTTCCACCTAAGACAATCGTTCCAAGTGCAAAACCCTCTATTATGCTTTCTAACTAATGCATTATGAGTCGTGGAGATCCTTCAATACAGGGTCCCAAATCTAAGGTCAACCATGCCTAACTCTATACATGTCCCGGACGAGAAACTGAACAATCTCTCAACCTCGCACAAGCATAGAATCGCAATGAGTTCTAGGAATTCCAAGTGATAAATCCTCTTCCTAAATGTAGACCTAACCCTTTGCTCTAGGTGGAAGGTCCCTAGTCACAATTAAGTCCTAGGTGCTAAAATCACTTCAACCTTCTTCCAATGGTCCAAGGGTCCCTTTATCCGGCCTAAGATAGACCTCGTCGGATCGGTGCCGACGAAAGCTCTCATACTAACCTTCTTCCAAATGGAGCGCGATGTCAGAGCCTTAGAGCCTCTCCCAATCCCTAGCCAATACCTCTCCAAACCCTAGCCGCCGTCCACTCTCAAGTTGGGGAAAAGATGGAGAAAAGAATGTTGAAATCAGAGCTGAAATCGGCCTTAAATATGGCTAGAATCGGGCATCCACACGCCCCTGTGGATTGACCACACAGCTTGTGGAATTTCCTTACTGGCGCGGATAGTTTCCACACACCAGTCTGGATTTTATGGAATTCGCTTTTCTTGGGAGTACCTGCTATAATGAATTACTACAGTGTTTACTACAGTGCCCTGCTATAGTACCGGCCTGAAACACTACCGAATCCCTGTTTTCATCGAGGTAACGTAAACAGGCACACATTTACATCGTAGGTCACTTTGTTTCTTCAACAATAGCTTCATCGGTGATGATCTTGCCATTATTGCACAAGCCGGGATACTCGAATGTGACTACCTTTGTGCTCTTCCAAATCATTGTGCTAACTTGAGTACACGGCAGTTGGCACACATTCTCGCATCTTAAGCCTGACTTATGTCTTCGCGTTTGATCCTTCTCAAGATTTCCTCCAAATGGCGCATTCATGATCTACATTGGCTTCTTCCTCTAACATTTGGCTTCACAACCCTATATGCATGAAAGTAATATAAATGCACACATATTAGCGATAAAACCTGATAAAAGTAATGCTCATCATAAGGAAAGAACACTTCGCATTCCTATCACACAAACACTTATCAAACTCCCCCACACATAAGATTTTGCTTGTCCTCAAGCAAAAATTAAAACATTAAGGCATAGATGACGGAAATATTGGAAGTGCTTGGCCTTAGGTTCACCAAAGCATACACAGATAGCATTCTTCAAGTAAGAGAAGTTTCAACATTAAATACGAAAAATCAATGCTCTAGCTAAAAACTTGAATCAAAAAGGATACAAACCCGAAATCGTGTAAGTGTGTGTAAACTCGCTCAACTCAACCCAAGGTATACTCCTCAAAGTTCTAAGTAAAAAGGACTTATTTATCTACAAAAAGTAATGAAAATTTGAAACGATGGTAGTAGCTTCACACATCCTCTAAGGTAGCCCTTTCCAAAGCTGGCGCTAAGGTGGATTTCACACTATCGAGGTGGTAGCTCTTTCTACCAGTGTAGTAGCTTTCACTCATCCCATGAGATTGTTCTTTCTCTCATTAGGGCATAACTAGTATCCGACTTATGAGAGTAGCTTCATACTTCATAGGTGGTAGCTCTTTCAACCTAACAAGCACAACTAAATAATGAAACATTTGTTTTTAAATTAACAAAAGAAACAATTATAACTAGTCTGTTTAACATCAAACTTGAGTTTCGAAAAGAGTTTAAAGAATGAGTAGTGCAAAAAGTGTGAATCGGGTAAAAATTCGTAGGAATTCACTCACATTATGTTATGAGTAAATTTGATCAATTTTCCTTCCAATATATGCAGGTATGGCCCCTAGATCGAAGAAAGAATTTGGTAAGCATCTTAGAGAGCCTACACCTGAGCTGGAAAGCATGGAATTTGCTTTTCCTGAACATCAAGCTCGATTTGAGCGGCTGGTGAAGCTTAAGTTCCGTCAGACGCGGATACCGGATGTGAGCTCACTTAGGAAGGTGAAGTTAGCACATAGCATGGCCGATGAGGTTGTGGAGTTGCTATCGGCTGGTAGTTTGTGCACGCTGTTGATTATTGGTGACCTTGCTATCCGTCTACTCACATTAGAGGTGCTCGGCTCATTTGAGTTTGACTGCTCTTATGCTCATTTTGATAGCGTGGGCACCATTCAGTTCATGGCTTTTGGACAATATCATAGTATGAGCGTCGCACAGTTATCCATTAAACTTGGGTTATATGATGAGGAGTTTACTAAGATGGAGGAGTATAATGGGCTACCAACTAACTATTCACGCCATTCTAAGTAGATCAGTGAACGGTCGCGGCGACAGCACGGTAGTCCTTAGCAAGCAAGAACTTCTATATTTGTACTTCATGGTGCGGAGCGAGCTGATTTATGTGGGATATATTCTAGCAGAATATCTGAAGCATCAGGGACAGTATCCATGGCTTGGTGTTATTTTGTCAGGCCCATACATCACTAGACTCATCCTGCGGATGGGCCTACAAAATACAATCAGGGGTGCCGAGAAGACGATTGTACCAGCACCAATCATATTAGAGACAATGAGGCTCCTGGGTATGATCAAGAAATATTCGAACGGTGTTTATGTGCTGAACATGTCCCCACCAGAGCCATTTGTGTCCGAGGGAACCGTAGCAGAGGGGTCTCAGCCAGCTTTAGAGTTATAACCCTAGCGAGATCAGACAGAGGCAGCCCCTCTAGCGCACAAACCCCCATGATCGATTTGAGAGGCTCGAGAGTGCTGTAGGAATACTGCAATAGGATGTGGTTGAGGTTCACGATACACAGGCCGTGAACCACCTTGAATTCATGGCACGTTTTGACACGCTATAGCAGATTCTTCAGTGAAACATCGCCTCATCGTTCGTTTTGTGATAACGGACTCCACCATCTCCTCCAGCCTCACTATTACCTGATCCACCAGCACCATTCAATTATCCAGCTGCAGCAGCAGAGCCGACAGGTGATGACACCGACACTTGAATTTATTTTTCATATTCTTTATTACTTCTCCATTTCATTTTGGACATGTATACTTAGAAAGGACTTTCCCTCTGAGTTTATTTTTCATTTTGTGAATCTGAGTTGTACTCATTTCTCTATCTATTATATACTCAAGTTGTTTTGTTTATTGAGCTTTACTGAACCCCCTCGTGTATGCGTACAGATGGTCTTGTCAATATGGGAAATGAGAACTAGTCATGGACACGACCGAAGTGCTTTTGCACTTGGTCGTGTGTGCTTCACAACCCGTCGGAACACCACTTTCAAAGATTTAGCTCCATCAAATGCAACACTAGGAGTCAGGGGAGTATTATTTTGATTGCTTCTTCCACATATACTCTCGATTGATATACATTATGAGTGAACTTGCATGTGTACATTGGGGACAATGTACAACTTAAGTGTGGGTTGGAGATTCATAGTGCACATGTCTTTTATATTAGTATTGATTGACATACATGCTCACATAGCCAATGGAGGTTCACCTTAGTTGCAATGATTATATTCTTGAGTTTAGGAGACCTTTCAATATTGAATGTTCTCATGCTCTAGTTCTTGCATGAATTTTTAGGAATTTTTACCCGATTGACACTTGTTGCACAATTCGCTCATTAAGCTCTTTTGGAAACTCAAGTTTGTTGTTGAAGGGACTAGTTATTATAGTTATTTCTTTTGTTAACTGAAAAAAAATAGAAAAAGGAAGAACAAAATAGTTTTATTGTTTACTTGTGATTGTTGGGTGGAAAGAGCTACCACCTATGAAGTATGAAGCTACTCTCATAAGTCGGATACTAGTTATGCACCAATGAGAGAAAGAGCTATCTCATAGGATAAGTGAAATCTACCACCCTGGTAGAAAGAGCTATCTCCTCGAAAGCGTGAAAGCCACATTTGCGGCCGCTTTGGAAAGGGCTACCTTAGAGATTGTGTGAAGCTACTACTATTTTTTTAATTTGTGTTACTTTGTGTATATAAATAAGTCCTTTATACTTAGAACTTTAAGGAGTATACTTTGGGTTGACTAGAGTAAGTTTGCACACACACTTACACAATTTCGGATTTATTGTCATTTTTTATTCAAGTGTTTAGCTAGAGCATTGATTTTTCGTATTTAATGTTGAAATTTCCCTTACTTGTAGAATGCTCTGTTGTATGCTTTGGTGAACCTAAGGCCAAACACTTGGAATATTTCCTTCGTCTATTCTTCAATGTTTCAATTTTCGCTTGAGGACAAGCAAAAGCTTAAGTGTGGGGGACTTTTATAAGTGCTTGTGTGATAAGAATACGAAGTGTTCTTTACTTGTAATGAGCATTACTTTTATTAGGGTTTAGCGCTAATACTTGTGCATTTGTGTTACTTTCATGCATATAGGGTTGTGAAGCCGAATGCTAAAGAAAGAAACCAATGTAGATCTTGAACGCACTATTTGGAGGAAATCTTGAGAAGGGTCAAACACGAAGACATAAGTCAAGTTCAAGATGCGGGAATGTGTGCCAACCTCCATGTATTCAAGCTAGCACAATGGTTTGGAGGGGCACAAAGGCAGTCACATTTGAGTATCTTGGTGATAATTGCTTGTGTGATAAGAATGCGAAGTATTCTTTCCTTATGATGAGCATTACTTTTACCGGGTTTTAACGCTAATATGTGTGTATTTATGTTACTTTCATGCAGATAAGGTTATGAGGCCGAGTATTATTGAAAGAAGCCAATGTGGATCTTAAATGCACCATTTGGAGGAAATCTTGAGAAGGTTCAAACGCGAAGACATAAGTCGGGTTCAAAATGCTGGAATTTGTGCCAACTTCCTCGTATTCAAGTTAGCACAACCATTTGGAGAGACACAAGGGCAGTCACATTCAAGCATTCCGGCTTGTGCATGTATAGTAAGATCTCAACCAACATGTCTGTTATTGAAGAAGAAAAGCGATCTACGACGTAAACATGTGCCTGTTTACGTTACCTCGATGAAAGCATGGATTCATGAGTGTTTCTGGACGATATCGTAGCAGGGCACTATAGCAAACACTGTACCAAAACACTTTAGCAGGTACTATTCACAGCCGCCCGAAGAAGGATGAAAATAGAAAATCCACACGGGCACCCATATGGGCGTGTGGATTCCTGATTCCATCCCTATTTAAGGCTGATTTCATGATTCTTTTTTCCATCTTTTCCCCAACTTGAGAGAGGGCGGCGGCTAGGGTTTTGAGAGGTATATGCTAGGGATCGGGAGAGGTTCTGCGGCTCCGACATCGTGCTCCATTTGGATGAAGGTTGGTGGGAGAGCTTTCGTCGACACCGATCAGGCGAGGTGTATCCTAGGTCGGATAAAGGGACCTTTGGACGAGTAGAGGACTCTCCACAAGACCATCACCACGACTATCGAGGGGTTTTCTAGGGATTCTTTGCTTTTACATTTGATTTCATTGATTGTAATTAGATCCACGGAGAGCTACACCCCCAAGTGGGTACTTGGGTATTTGTGAACGCTAGGATGTATTCATTTCAATGAACCTCTTTATTATGCTTTTAATTAATTGATGTTTTATTTGAGTTCCAATATTGAATGCTTGATTGTATGAATACTTCCTTAGAGTGACACTAGGGTTAAGAGTACTTCTTGGTAACCCTTGTGAGTGAGTGACACACCACGAGAGTTAGACGAAGATAGATTAGAGAGGGTTGAGAGGGTGAGTCGAGAGGTAGCGGAGTGTCCCCTTTCCCATCCAATTTGATTTATTCTAACTTATTTTCATTAAGTTCTTTGCGGTCATAGTAGAGCTAATGGTCCAAAGCATAACCTTCCACTGGAGTTTAGTTGCGGGTGCAACAGAGTCAAGCGTTGAAGTGATTTTAGCATCTACGGCTTAATTATGGCTATGGACCTTCCACTTGGACCAAAGAGTTAGGTCTACATCTAGGAAGAGGATTTATCACTTGGAATCCCTAGAACTCATTGCAATTCTATACGAGTGCGATGTTGAGAGGTTATTCAATTTCTCCTCCGTGACATGTATAGAGTTAGGCATGGTTGTCCATAGATTTGGGACCATATATTTAAGGATTTCCACGACTCATTATTGCATCAGTTCGAAAGTATAATAGAGGGTTCTTGCACTTGAAACGATTGTCCTAGGAGGAACAATATCCGGGTACCCCATTTATATCAATTGCCTTACCTTCTCCTTTACTTGTGGTCCCTTTCTTGTTCTTTTACTTTTATTATTTCACATCTTGTCACACATATCACTATTCATCTTTCACTTAGTTAAGAAACAATTTAAGTGTTTTTATTCCCTACTCCCTGTGGATACGATACCCTACTCACCTAGGATTTATTACTTTGACAGCGGTGCACTTGCGGTTTACAAGCATATTCGGTCGTGTCACCTGGCTTGTGAATTGATAGCAAGATCATCACCAATAAGGCCGGTTATTGAAAAAAAGCAAAGCGATCTATGACGTAAATTTGTGCCCATTGACGTTACCACGATGAAAACATGGATTCAGGAGTGTTTCGCACTGGTATTATAGCAAGGTAATGTAGGAAATGGTGTAGCAAATTACTGTAGCAGGTACTCTTCACAGCCGGCTGAAAAAGAGAATTCCAGAGAATCCACACGGGTGTGTGGAAATTATCCATGCCTGTGCAAAAATTCCACAGGCCCGTGTGGCAGATCCACATGGATGTGTGGATGCCCGATTCCAGCCCTATTTAAGCCGCAATTCAGCCACGATTTGAGGATTCTTTTTCTCCATTCTTTCCCAAACATGAGAGGGGGCTGTGACTATGATTTTGAGAGGTATTGGAAGGTTTTTGAAGAGGTTTTTTGGCTCTAACATCACGCTCCACTTGGAGGAAGGTTATTGGGAGAGCTTTCGTCGGCACCGATTCGGCGAGGTGTGTCCTAGGCCGGACAAGGGGACCTTTGTAGGAGACGAATCTTCTCCACAAGACCATCATCATGACTATCGGGGGGTTTTCTATGGATTACTTGTTTTTACATTCGATGTCATTGTTGATTGTAACTATCTCCATGGAGAGCTAAACCCCCTAGAGGGTACTTGGATTGGTAAACCCTAGGATGTATATGTTTCATTAAACCTTCTATTATGCGTTCATTAATTGATGTTTTATTCGAGTTCCAATCTTGAATACTTGATTGATTGAATCCTCCATTAGAGTGACAATAGGGTTGAGAGTTATATTAGTAACCCTTGTAAGTGAGTGACACACCACGAGGGTTAGACAAATCTAGTTTGGAGAGGGTCGAGAGGATGAGTCGGGAGGTAGCGGAGAGTCCCCTTTCCCCTCTATTGTGATTTATTCTACATCCATTTCCTTGATCTCTTTGTGGTTATAGTAGAGTAAATGGCTAAGGGATGACCTTCCTCTAGGGCTTAGTTGAAGAGGTAATAAAGTGAAGCGTTGAAGTGATTTTAGCACCTAAGGCTTAATTGTAACTAGGGGCCTCTCATCTGGACCAAAGGGTTAGGTCTATTACTAGGGACAGGGTTTATCACTTTAAATCCCTAGAAATCCATGCGATTCTATCCGAGTGCGAGGTGTTGAGATTGTTAGATTTCACCTCCGGGACATGGTATAAAGTTAGTCATGGTTGACCTTAGATTTGGAACCATGTATTGAAGGATTTCCACGACTCATTAATGCATTAGTTGGGAGGCATAATAGTCGGTTTTGAACTTGAAACGATTGTCCAAGGAGGAAAAATATCCGAATACCCTATTTATATCGATTGCCTTATCTTTCACTAACTTGTGCTTTTCTCTCTTTTGTATCTTTTATTCTTGTTTACATTACATATTGTTAACACAATCATTATTCATCTTCACTTGGTTAAGAAACAATTTCTATATTTTTACTCCATACTCCCTGTGGGTACGATACCACTCACCTTGGATTTTATTACTCGACAAACCCGTGCACTTGCGGGATATACGCAAGGGGCATTGTCACTTGGCTACTCCACAAGACCATCGACATGACTACCGAGGGAGTTTTCTTATGGAACACTTGTTTTTAATTTCGATTTTATCGTTGATTGTATTGTGCTCCATGGAGAGCTAAACCCCCTAATCGGTACTTGGATTTTGTAAACCCTAGGATGTTATTGTTTCATTAATCTTTTATTATGCTTTCCTTAATTTATGTTTCAATTGAGTTCTAATCTTGAATGCTTGTTGAATGATTTATCCCTTAGAATGACACTAGGGTTGAGAGTCCATCTTGGTAACCGTTGTAGATGAGTGACACACTATGAGGGTTAGACATTGCTTGATTAGAGAGGCTTGAGAGGGTGAGTAGAGAAGTAGCGGAGTGTCCCCTTTCCCCTCTGGTGTGATTTATCCTACCTCCATTTCCTTGAGTTCTTTACTGTCACAATAGAGTGAAGTTATAAAGGATGAACTCCACTGGGGCTTAGTTGCGTGAGTAATAGAGTGAAGCGTTGAAGTGACTCTTGTGTAAAAGGCTTAAATGTGACTAGGGGCCTTTTTCCTGGACCAAAGGGTTAGGTCTATACATATGAAGAGGGTTTATCACTTGGATTCCCTAGAACTCCATGCAAGTTTACTGATAAGTGCTTGTGCGATATGAATGCGAAGTGTTCATTCCTTATGTTGAGCATTACTTTTCTCAGGTTTTTACATTAATATGTGTGTTTTTATGTTACTTTTATGCAGATAGGGTTGCGAGGCCGAGTATGAAGGAAATAGGCCAATGTGGATCATAATGCACCTATTTTGGAGAAGATCTTGCTAAGGTTCAAACGCGAAGACATAGTTCAGGTGTGAGATGCTAGAGTGTGTGCCAACCTCCTCGTATTCGAGTGAGCACATTCATTTGGAGGGGCACAAAGGCAGTCACACTCGAACATTCTGATTTATGCATATAAGAACAAGAGATCCACCAACGTGTACATCATTGAAGAGGCAAGTGATTCACGACGTAAACGTGTGCCCGTTTGCGTTACCAAAATGAAAGTATGGAATTCAGGAATATTTTCGGCATAGTACTGTAGCAGCCCAGCTGAGAACTCAGAGAAACAGAGAATCCACACGGGCGTGTGGAAATTATCCACGCCCATGTGGAAATTCCACAGCGGCGTGTGACATCATACACGCCCGTGCAGTCGCCCGATTCCAGCCCTATTTAAAGCCGATTTCAGCCCTGATTTTGGTATTCTTTTCTCCATCTTTTCCCCAACTTGTGAGAGGACTTCGGCTAGGGTTTCGAGGGGTCTTGGCCAAGGTTTTGGAGAAGTTCTACGGCTCCAACATAATGATTCCATTAGGAAAAAGGTTGGTAGGGGAGCTTTGATCGAGGCGTATCCTATACCGGACAAAGGAATCTTTGGACTGACAGTGAAGGACTCTCCACAAGACCATCGACCACGACTATCGATGGGGTTTCTTTATGGATTCATTACTTTTTACATTCGATTTCTTTGATTGTATTAAGCTCCATGGAGAGCTAAACCCCTAGTGGGTACTTGGATGATTGTGAACCCTAGGATGTGTTCGTTTCATTGAACTTCTTTATTATGCTTTCAATAAATTGATGTTTATTGTGAGTTCCAACCTTGAATGCTTGATTGTATGAACATTTCCCCTAGAGTGACACTAGGGTTGAGAGTTCTTGTTGGTAACCTTGTGAGTGAGTGACACACCACGAGCGTTAGACAAAAAAAGCTAGGTTGGAGAGGGTTGAGAGGGTGAGTCGAGAGGTATAGGGAGCGTCCCTTTCCCTCCGCGTGATAGATTCTACCTCCGTTCCTTGAGTTCTTTGCGGCCATAATAGAGTGAGTGGTCTAAGGGATGAACCTCCGCTGGGGGCCTAGTTCTTGCGCTGCAATGGGTGAAGCGTTGAGAGGATCTTAGTATCTAGGGGTTAATTGTGGCTAGGGACCTTCACTTTGGACCAAAGGGTTAGGTCTATATTTAGGAAGAGATTTATCACTTGGAATCCCTAAAGTTCATTGCAACTCTATGCGAGTGCGAGGTGTTGAGATTGTTCGATTTCTCCTCCGGGACATGTATAGAGTTAGGCATAGTTGACCTTAGATTTGGGACTATGTATATAAGGATTTCCATGACTCACCATTGCATTGATTAGGAAGCATAATAGAGAGTTCTTGCACTTGAACTGATTATCCTAGGTGAAGCATTATCCGAGTACCCCATCTTTATCGATTGCCTTACCCTCTTCTTACTTTTGCTCTTTCACTTGTTAATTTTATTGTTGAGAATTGAATCAAGTTCACACTTATCAAAATTGATCTTCCACATAGCTAAGAATCAAATTAAGTATTTTTACTCCCTACTCCCTGTAGATTCGACCCCGCTCACCCGGGATTATTACTTCGACAAGCCCGTGCACTTGCGGGATATAAGCAAGGGGGACTTCTCATTTACACAGTGTGAGGTGTTGAGACTGAGCGATTTCCCCACCGGGACAGAGTGTAGAGTTAGTCACGGTTGACCTTAGATTTGGGACAGTGTGCTTAAGGATTTCCACGACTCATTGAACATTGGTTAGGAAGTATAATAGTTGGTCTTGCATTTGAAACATTAATCCTAGGGGAAGCATTGTCTGAGTATCCCACTTCTATCAATTGCCTTACCTCTTACTTACTTGTGCCTCTCATTCTTGTTTCTTTTATCTTTGTTCACATTACATTTTATCAATACTATCATTGTTCACTTTCACGTAGTTAAGTAGCAATTTAACTATTTTTACTCCCTACTCCTGACGGATACGATACCCCACTCACCTAGGATTTATTACTCGACAAACCCGTGCACTTGCGTGTCACACGCAAGGGGCGTTGTCCAGTTTTTATTGCCGTTGCCGGGGAGTAGGCATTTAGAGATACTTTGCACTTTGCTATCTTAGCTATTCATTCATGTTATTTCATATCTTCTTGTTCTATCATCGTTCTAATTTTGTTTTCTTTATTTTGGTGCAGCTCCAGGTTATGACCTGAGGGAACCCTTTGACATTGCTTGAAGGTGTTCCTGAACTTGAACGTACACTCAGAAGAAGGAGTAAAGAACCTATACTAGAACCGTCGAATCTAGCTAAAGTGAAAGTTTAAGGATCTGACAACATGGCAGTATAGAATTAACAACAGAGAACACTCTCTGATTACGCCAGACTGTCAGTATTGTGGATACAATCTAGCACAAAATTTTAAGTTAAAACCGGCATTCATCCACATATTACTGTAGTCCTCACAGTTCAATGGTTTGGCCGATGAGGATCCAAATAGTCACATACAGAATTTCTTAGAAATGTGTGATATGCTCAAGATCAATGGTGTTACGGATGATACCATCAAGTTGAGAGCCTTCCCATTTTCCATAAAGGTGAGAGCGAAGCTGTGGCTACACTCATTACCTAGAGCATCGATCACTACATGGGAAAAGATGGTAGAAGCTTTCCTTGCCTGTTATTTTCCTCCAAGAAAATTTGCAAAGCTTAGGAAATGAGATCTCGTCCTTTGTGCAAATGGAATTGGAGTCTCTATTCGAGGCATGGGAAAGGTTCAAGGAACTCCTGCGAAAATGTTTTCAACATCGGTTTCTAGAATGGATGAACATTCAGACTTTTTACAATAGTTTAAACCCAAGTACAAGACAGTTACTTGATGCAGTGGCAGGAGGTACCTTATGTAGCAAGATCCCCAGAGAAGCCCAGTAATTAATTGAAGAAATGGGATTTAACAGCTACCAATAGAATGCAATCATTAGATACACGATTCCAATCGGTCGAGGCTACACTTTGCAACCACACAAACAAGTGTGGCAAATTACAAAGTCTCTATCAGAGAGACCACAAGGTAGTTTGCCTAATAATACTGAAACCAACCCATGCGAACATGTGAAGGTGATCACTTTGAGAAGTGGTCGTGAGGTGGAGGGCAAACTTCCTAGTGAGAAGACCATTGTTGAGGCAAAAGAGGTCATGGAGATTGAGGAAAGAGTTAATAAAGAAAAGGAGGTGGCATCCCCACCTTACAAGACAAGAATTCCTTATCCTTCATAATTGATGAACGACCAAAATGATGAGTAATACAAGAAGTTCTTGGGTATATTCAACCAATTACACATCAACATTCCTTTTGTGGAAGCATTATCTAAAATGCCTCGGTATGCTAATTCTTGAAAGATCTTTTGACCAACAAGAGGAAATTGGAAGAGAGTGCTTGGTGATCTTAGATGCATCTTGCTCGGCGGTTTTGCAAAAGAATATGCCGAACAAGAAGAAACACCCAGGAAGCTTCATTATCCCCTGTAACATTACAAATTTGGGTGAAGAGATGGCATTGGCGGACTCAGGGGCCAGTATCAACGTCATGTCATACTCGTTCTTTCAGAAATTATGTTTGGAAGAGCCTAGGCCCACTCGGATGACTTTGCAATTGGTGGACTGAATAGTAAGACATCTAAGGGGCATCATTGAAGATGTGCTTGTTAATGTGGACAAGTACATATTTCCTGTAGACTTCATAGTGTTAGATGTCGATGAGGATGCAGATATTCATTTGATACTTGGGAGGCCATTCTTGTGCACTTCCAAGGCATTGATCGACATGGACGGCGGGGAGTTGACACTGAGGGTTGGAGATGACAAGCTCACATACCGCCTTGCCGAAGCCATACGACATTCTCTTGACTTTGATGATACTTTATATTTTCTTGACACTACTAATGAACTAATTGATGAATATGTAAAAGAAATGTTGAATCCAGAACCATACGAGGGATTGCTAGACCAAGATGAGGAGAACAAGGAGTTGATGATGCTTGGTCTAGAGGAGAGAGTACTACCTACTCCGGGGATCGTGAAAAATATGCTCTAGAAGATGAAGCAAGCTAGAAGACACCACAAGAAATGCCCGAAGGCTGTTGGGAATGTGCATGAAAGGAACAAGGGTAATGATAAGTGCTTGAGTAGACATATTTTTATATATGTTTTACATGCATTGAGCATCATTTTTACTGTGGTTTATGTCTCATATTGTGTATTTGGTGTTCTTTTATGCATATAGGTTGTGAATGCCTTGAAGAGTAAAAAGGAAGCAAAGATAGGCTATAAAGACACAATGTTGGGAGTTCTTGTTCAATTCATGGATCAAGACACGAGAGCAGTTCATAAACGTGGAGATGTGTGCCAACTTCCAAGAAGATTCAAGTCAATTCACTATTTGGAAGGGCACAAAGGCAGCCACATCTTCATATTCCTTCTCTTTGTGAAGATTGCAAGACCTCTCAAAGATATGTCGATGAAGAAAAGTTTTATAGCCTACCACATAGACGTGTGCCCGGACATGTGGCCTTAAGAGAATAGTGTTCGGATCGCGTTTTTTGAAAAGTACTCTAGCAATTTCACTGTAGCAGTACTGCAGCAAAATTACTGTTCACGCACCCGCATGGAAATTTCTGCAGCCCACGCGGCCGCGTGGAAAATCCACACGGGCGCGTGAGGGCACGTGCCAGACGCGATCTAAGGCCTATAAATAGCCGTTTTGCCCTATTCTTTCTCATCTTTTGTGCGGCTCTTGAGGTGTGAGACGGCTAGGGTTTGGAGAGGAGGTCTTTGTGGCTTTGGAGGCGCTTCATCACCAACTTTGATCGATTCCTCCTCCGTCATAGCATCAAGGAAGCCACCGGTGAACCTAGCTTCGGAGTGGGTCCTTCAAGACGTCGAAGCTCTCCATCAAGGCCATCAATTGGGGGTTTATTTCTATGGTTTTAATGTACTTTCATTCATTGATGGTGTGTTTTGTATGTTGCTCCATGGAGAGCTAAAACCCTAGAGGGTATTTGGGCTTGTGAACCCTAGGATTCTCATCTTTTGTGGATTTGCTTAGTGTTTCTATTTAATCCGAGTTTGATTAAGTTTTAATCTTGTATTCTCATTGCTTGCTTGTTTAATTAATCCTTGTGGTTGATTGGATTTGCTTGATTTGTTACTTTGATGTGAGAGAGGTCTCCATTAGAGTTAGAACTTCAAGGTTAAAGAGGGTTGAGAGGGTGAGTCATGAGATAGTGGAGTGTCCCCTCTCCCTTCCGATTGAGTGTATTCTATCTCCGTTCCCTAGGCTCTATGCAACCATATTTGGTGTGAGGCGTGAGATTGAGAGATTTCTCCGCTGGGACCTTGTAGGGGGTTAGGATCCTTCGCCAGGAATTAGGGTTGGATCAATCTTTAGGAATCGGATACACCTCTTGGAATCCCTAGAGTGCTTTGCAGTCATATGTGGTGTGAGGTGTTGCGATTGAGCGATTTGTCCACTGGAACCTCGTAGGGGACTAGTATCGATGATCGGGAGGCCGGATCCGATTATATTTGGATTTCCACGACTTCACTTACTCATCATAGAAACACTTTGCTTATTCGGTACCTAATACCTGAATCCTAGGGAGAGCATTGCCCGAATACCCCACTTTTACTGATTGAGATCTCCATCCATTTAACCCTTGCATATTCATCTCCGGTATTCACTTCTTCGCACATTAGATCACCACACCTTTCCATTTATCATTAGATTAGAAAGCAGAGAAGAAGTTAGTACTAGTAGCCCTATTCCCTGTGGATTCGACTACCCACTCACCGGGGTAATTATTACTTCGACACCCGTGCACTTGCGGTACATACACGCATATTCGGACGTGTGTCAGGTAACAAGCCCTCAAGTGGAAACAACTCGACAACTCCCCCTCTCCCTTCAAGAGGTTATGTTCATCATGCTTCAAAGTCATGTGTAAGAGGGAAACCTTCATGTATGAGCCCCCGTAAAGAAAGATAAGGTACGTCAAGCTTAGTAAAGTTAAACAAGCTCTTCTTGGGAGGCAACCCAAGTCTTTACAGTTTTTCTAGTTTTTAGTTTAGTGTTTACATGAATAAGGTTTTGATTATTAGTGTCCTGATTTTGAGATGTTATTGCTGTGATTTTCTCGTGGATCTTTGGTGCACAAGCGTGTTTAAATGAGTATGGTAAAGTTTTTGGTCGTTTGAGCATGTCGTGCATTTTTCTCTATTGTATTTGCATGATTAAAGCTAGCTCTGAGTGTTTTCATATGTTCAAGAATTTTCTGTAGAATATGCAAAGTTTTCTAAGGCATCCAGAGATAATGCACGGGCTTGTGGAATTTTCACACGCCCGTGGGTCTCTACTGAGAGCTTATCAGAGAAGGCACAGGGTCGTGGACTCAGCCCCAGTGAATGACCTTGTGAGATTCACACGCCCATTAGTAATTTCCACACGGGCGTGTGTCTTCCTGCAGAGATTTAGAGATTTTTCCTGAGAAGATACAGGGGCGAGGACTTGGCTCTATAGATGACCCTGTGATAAACACACGAAAGTGGTTAAGTTTCGCACACCCGTGTGTATCTCTGCAGAGGAGCTCTCTTTTATCCCGGGAAGACACAGGGGCATACGAGTGCCCCTGTGAGCTGGCCCTGTACAAGTCCACGCCCGTGTGCAATTTTCACATGTGTGTGTGAAACACTTAGAGTTTTCTGGGGTTGGACAAAAAAGATACAGGGACGGTCTGCCCCTGTGGGTCGGGTGCACGGGCGTGGGTAATTTTCAGACGCCCATGCGGTTGCGTCCAGAGGGCATTAAGTGTTTTCCCGAGAGCACACATGGGCGTGTATTCACCACTGTGAGTCTTTCTTGTAGCATCACACGGGCGTGGTTAATTTCCACACGCCTGTGTGGATGCGTAGAATTCCAAGAGATGCGAATTTTTCTTTAAAATTTCTTTGAGATTTTTCTCCATTACACCTTCAATCACTCGAAGAGTATTCTTGATTAGTTCCCCGACCTCGCATTGCTTGGTTAGAGGGTTTTTATTCAATTTCCACCCCGATATCGAAGTTTTCATACTCATTTCATCGATAAACATTTTACCGCCTCTCTTATTCATCATTTCTATTTTTTTATTGGATTAAAAGTTATAGTGTGGTGCGATTTTCACTCTAGAATGGCTTATGCATGTTTAGAAAGAGTTTAGACGTGGTTTTAAGTTGTATTTTGGGAATATTGACATGCGGCCGTGCGATTTTCACGTCCCGCAGATCCACACGACCGTGTGGAATTCTGCAGTACTATTTCTTAACCTTCTTTGAACGTTTCTTCATCAATTATTGCACATACGGCACCGCGTTCAAAGAAGCAAGAGGGTAAGCGTCATAGGGAGACTCTACCTGAGCTAGCACACATTGAATTCTTGAATCCCGAGCATCAGGCTCGATTTGAGAGGTTATCGGGACTCAGTCTTGGACAGTCTAGCTTTGTGGATTTAAGTGTGCTGAGAGAGATTCAGCGGGGTGATGAGTTAAACGATGATATTGATGAGATGTTAGCAGTGGGAAGCTGGAGGAGATTATTGTCTATCCGAGAGCCAGCTATCCGCGCATTGACCCTGGAACTGCTGGTATCCTGCGAGTTTAATCAGCCATATGGGAGATTCAACACCATTGGTGCTATATAGTTCTGAGCATTTGGACATCAGTTTTACATGAGTGTCACTGAGTTCTCAGTTCGTATGGGCTTGTATGATGAGACATATACAGATACAGAGGAGTATGGATGCTTGCCGACGGATTACCCTGGCACCTTGACCCCACAACAAGCATACCGAGCTTTATGTGGACAGGGACAGTATGAACCGGGAGTGTCTAAGGCCTCAGTGTTATCCTGGATAAGCTACAGATATTTACACTCCGTCTTCAGTAGGTCTATGACTAGCCGAGGTGACAACACAACTGTTTTGAGCTGCAGACTTACTCTATTTATATTCCATGGTCTGAAATGTGCCGATTCACCTTGGGCATATAGGGGCAGACTTCTTGAGACATTAGGGCCAGTTTGCGAGAGTGGGAGTTTTATTCGCTGGCCCCTACGTCACTAGACTCATTCTGCTGGACGCTATTAGAGGTGCCGAAAAAGCGGTCGTTCCCTCCCCTCTTGTACTTGAGACGATTAGCATAATGAGATTAGTGCGTAGAGTCAGACCTAGAGCATACATTCTAGCTATGGCTGCCCCAAAGACCGTTAAGGGCGGAAGGAACGCAGCGGAGGCTTCATGACAGGTTCTCGAGCCTCAGCAAACACCAATGGAGACAGGAGCACCCCTTACAGCACAGGAGACACTCTGGCACCAGGTACATATTTCTACTCCCTCTCGAGCCCATGATCGATCTGAGAGGCTCGCGAGTGCTGTGTGTGAGCTTCGGACCGAGATCAAGGAGGTTGAGCTGTCCGAGTTGCACGATGCTGAGGATGATGGCAAGTCTTGACACCATATTGTAGCTATTAGAGCAAAATACGTCCTCGCCTTTCATCAGGAGACCGAGGACACCTCCGGCCCCACTAGCCTCACCATCACCTAATCCATCTGGCACCTTTCAACTATCCGGTAGCGACATGAGGCCGATACCCGGATGACACCGAGCACTTGATACATTTTTCTTCTTTACCTTATGCATTTTATTTTAGACTTGTACACTCAGAAAGGATCTTCCTTTTGAGTTTATCTTTTATGTATGTCTCGAGTTATATTCACTGAACCCCCTTGTGTATACACGCAGATCATTTTGTCAGTATGGGAAATGAGTACTAGTCATGGACACCAGCCTATTGGAACTTTACTCCCAAGGATTTATCTCCATCAAACGCAACACTAGGAGTTAGGGGAGTATTATTTCAATTGCCACTCCCACATATATACTTGATTGATTTACTTTCTATTGTGCTTGCATGTGTACATTGAGGAAAATGTACATCTTAAGTGTGGGGGAGTTCACATTGCACATGTCCTTTATATAAATTTTTTTATTGACATACATGTTCACATAGGCAATGGTGGTTTACCTTAGTTGCAATGATTGTATTCTCGAGTTTAGGAGAATTTTAACATTGATTTTTTTCATGCTCTAGTTTGTTCTTGAATTTCTAAGAATTTTTGCCCGATTGATACTTGTTGCACTACTCATTCATGAAACTCTTTTGGAAACTCAAATTCGTTGTTTATGGGACTAATTAGTTTTGTTTTTTGTGTTTTTCTTTGCTAAAAAAATAGGAAAAAGAAAAGAAAATAATAATAATAAAATAGATTTATTGTTTAGTTGTGCATTTTGGGTGGAAAGAGCTACCACCTATGAAATATAAAGCTACTCACATAAGTCATATACTAGTTATGCCCTAATGAGAGAAAGAGCTATCTCATGGGATGAGTGAAAGCTACCACCCCCTGTAGAAAGACCTACCACCTCAAAAGTGTGAAATCCACCATAGTGGCCACTTGGGAAAGGGCTACCTTATAGGATCTGTGAAGCTACTACCATCATTTTACTTTGTTATGTTTTATACATAAATAAGTCCCTTATACTTAGAACTTTGAGGAGTATACTTTGGGTTTAATTCAGTGAGTTTATACACACTTACACGATTTCATGTTTATTGTCCTTTTTTATTCGAGTTTTTAGCAAGAGCATTGATTTTTAGCAAGATCATTGTCCTTAAGCTTTTGCTTCTCCTCTAACTTACTGATGAGGCCCAATGCAAGGTGGGCTTTCTTCTTTTGAGAGATTCTCACTCTTGCCTCTTGATGTCACACAAAGGTCTATAAAAGATTTTGACCCACTAATGAGGACCAATGCAATGTGGGCTCTTTCTTTTGAGAGTTTCTCAATATTGTGTTTTGATGTTTACTGAGAGTTCAATGAAGACTCTCCATGAAGATTTTGTCCCACTGATGAGGTCCAATGGGAGGTGGACTATCTATTTTGAGAGTTTTCTCATTCTAGCCTCTTGACACTAACAGGTCATTGAAGACTCTCCATGAAGATGTTGACCAACTGATGAGATTCAATGCAAGGTGGACTCTCTCTTTTTAGAGTTTTATCATCCTTGCCTTTTGACACTCACAGGGAGGTCTTTGAGGCCTTCTCCTTTTTGACCCATTGATGAGGTCTAATCCAATTGGGTTCTCTCTTTGATAGTTTTCTCTCAACTTTGCCTCTTATTTGAAGATGTTGATACAAGATATGATCAATAATCAAAGTGTGGGAGAGTTAAGACAATAAAAAATCTTAGCTAAATCACAAATGAACTTTGATGTCTCAAGACATCAAAAGTCAAAGAACTGAAAAGTTCCATAAGGTAAAGACATAAAGGCTTCACAAGGTTGATATGCCAAGGTCATCAAGAATAAAAATTGAAGGACATCAAGGTCATTATTCCCAAATATAGGGAGATCACAACTTGAAATCCAAGTAATGTGCAAGATGCAAACTAAGGAAAAACATTTAACGATGAACATTCAAAGAAGATAAAAAACAACAAAGTTAAAGGAAACCTTCAAACATGATTTTCGGCAAAAGAGTGGAGAGAAACCCAAATCAAATGGGCACAAACCATGTGCAGATAGAAAAAAATTAGAAAAGTAGGGTTAGGAGAACTAGAGTTCGTAGTTGTCATATTTCTGTTCATTTACATGTACTCATAACTTTATGGAATCAATAAAATAAATGTTATATTCTATCTAATAATTTCTCATTCACACTTGTTTTTAATCGGAGTCTTGCATGACATTGTCTGAGATAATTAGGCTTGACATTAATAGAAGTCATGAATCCACAATCACTTGAAATCATATATAAAAAATTAAAATTTGATTTGTAATTTACTTACTTTTAACTAGTTAACTCTCATTAAAAACCGGGTGAGAATTAAGGACCCACACAAACTAAACTATATTGATATAGTTTATGAAAATAAATTATTTTTTTTGTAAATTCATAAGTACAAATTTTTCTGTAAATATTTGTTTTAATGTTTGTTTTACTTTTTGAATAAAACAAATTTAATATAGCTTATCCAATAATCAATGTACTGATTAACGTCAAATCTATCTCCCTCTGATCTCTGGCTTCCTCGTAGGCAGGTCCTTCGTTGTCTAGTGTCATGTGAAGCGCTATGTTCATTTTGTTAAAAAGAAATTTAAATAAAAAGTAAGGTTACATCAATTTTACTGAATGATCTTACTGGTATTAAAATTTAAAAAATAAAATAAAATAATCGTTATGTGTACTAATTTAAATGATGCACTCATCTATAAATCAATAGGTGGAATAATCCAGACGTGATACCGTTTTTCATTGTGATGTATGTTTAAAGATTATCCCAGTCAATAAGATAAATAAATAAATAAACAAATTCAGAAATAAAGAAATAAAAATATATTGCTAGCTAGATATGCATGTTATACAACCAATCCATGAAATTAAAAAAAAAACACTAAATTAAATTTATAATCCATATCACGCATTGTGTACGAAACTCAATAACATATTTTAAGCCTTAAAAAAATACAATATCTTTTATACATAATTAAATTGATTACCTTATATGTTTAACTGTTAATATGCAAATAATATTATAATCAAGTGACTTATTCATTAGAAAATAATCATTAGAATGTCTGAAAAAACTTTATTAACATTATGATATATTTATGTTGCAAGCAATTTATATTTTTATTAAAAGTAAAAAAAATGTGTCACTGAAAATTTGTAAAATTATGATGAAAATAAAAGCATCAAATTTTTTATCTTAGCTAATTATATAACAATATGTAAGCTAATTACATAACAACACCATCTCGTTCAGATATGTAATCAAGATTTTATCACGACTCCCACTTTTATGTTATAATAATTTCTATATAAATTATTTATTTGTAATTTCTTAATATAATACAGATGAATTTTACGCATCAACAAAAATAAAATATAAAATACAAAAATTTTATGAGATATAACATATTTCTGTTTAAGCTCTATTCACTTTTATCAAGTTTGTCATAAATATATTCAAAATACCCTTATTTATTTATTCTGAGTGTTGACTTAATTATTATCATTCATATACTTTGATCTTTATTCTTAAATATTAGTTAAAAAATTTTATCTTTAATAAAAGAAGTGTGACAAATCATATATACTTATATATACATAGGGAACCAGTGATCTAGGGGCGTCCCAAGATTTACAATCCAGTTGTGTTACTGCCACAGCCGTTAGATGCTGCGAACCTTTCCCTCTTCTCTATAACAATCTTCAACACCAATATTCCTTGGCCCGCCCTCTCCATCTATTGCCTAACCTCGGAGCTCCTCACCACCTTCGCCATGGACTCTAACAACGCCCCTTGCGTGTGACCCGCAAGTGTACGGGTTTGCAGAGTAATAAATCCTAAGTGAGTGGGGTATCATATCCACAAGGAATAGAGAGTCAAAATACTTAAATTGCTACTTAACCACGTAAAAATGAACAATGATAATATCGATAAAATGTAATGTGAACAAAGATAAAAGAATCGAGAATGAGAGGCACAAGTAAGTGAGAGGTAAGGCAATCGATAGAAGTTGGGTACTCGGACAATGCTCCCGCTAAGATTAATGTTTCAAGTGCAAGACCAACTATTATACTTCCAAATCAATGCTCAATGAGTTGTGGAAATCCTTAAGCACACGGTCTCAAATCTATGGTCAACCGTGACTAACTCTACACTATGTCCCGGCAGAGAAATCACCCAGTCTCAACACCTCACACTGTGTAAAGTTGCATGGAGTTCTAGGGAATCCAAGTGATAAACCCTCTTCATATGTATAGACCTAACCCTTTGTTCCCGGCGAAAGGCCACTACTCACATTTAAGCCCCAGACAATAGAGTCACTTTAACGCTTCACTCTGTTGCTCGCACAACTAAGCCCCAGCGGAGTTCATCCTTTAGAACTTCACTCTATTGTAATAGCAAAGAACTCAAGGAAATGGTGGTAGGATAAATCACACCGGAGGGGAAAGGGGATGCTCCGCTAACTCTCGACTCATCCTCTCAAACCTCTCCAATCAAGCAATGTCTAACCCTCGTAGTATGTCACTCATCTACAACGGTTACCAAGATGGACTCTCAACAAGCTTTCAAGATTGGAACTGAATTGAAACATCAAGTAAGGAAAGCATGATAAAAGATCAATAAAACAATAACATCCTAGGGTTTACAAAGTCCAAGTACCCACTAGGGGGTTTAGCTCTCCATAGAGCACAATATAATCAACAATGAAATCGAAAGTAAAAAAAAGTGTTCTATAAGAAAACCCCCCTCGGTAGTCATGTCGATGGTCTTGTGGAGTAGCTAAGTCTTCTCAAAAGGTCCCCTTGTCTGGCCTAGGGCACACCTCCCCGTATAGTTGCCGACGAAAGCACCCCCAATAGCATTCTTCCAATTGAAGCGCGGTGTTGAATCCTTAGAACCACTCCAAAGACGTGCCAAAAGCCTCTCTAAATCCTAGGCGAAGGCCTTTCTAAAGATTGATGAAAGTTGGAGAAAAGGGGAAAAGAAGATCCCAAGAATCGGGCTGAATCGCAGCTTAAATAGGGCTGGAATCGGGAATCCACACGCCCCTATGGATTTTTCCAACGGGCTTGTGGAATTTCCACACGGGCATGAGGAATTTCCACACGCCAGTGTGGATTCTCTGGATCCTGTTTCTTGCCAGCTGTGAATAGTAACTGCTACGATACTTGCTACATTGTTTTCCTACAGTACATGCTACAGCACTCGCCTAAAACACTCCTAATTCCACACTTTTCATAAAAGCAACATAAACAGGAACACGTTTATGCTGTAGATTGCACGTCTTTTTGACACGCGTCCGAATATGCGTGTAGACCGCAAGTGCACGGGTGTCGAAATAATAATTACCCCGGTGAGTAGGTAGTCGAATCCACAGGGAACAGGGCTACTAGTACTAACTTCTTCTCTGCTTTCTAACCTAATGATAAATGGAAAGGTGTGGTGATCTAATGTGCGAAGAAATGAATACCGGAGACGAATATGCAAGGGTTAAATGGATGGAGATCTCAATCAGTAAAAGTGGGGTATTCGGGCAATGCTCCACCTAGGATTCAGGTATTAGGTACCGAATAAGCAAAGTGTTTCTATGATGAGTAAGTTAAGTCGTGGAAATCCAAATATAATTGGATCCGGCCTCCCGATCACCGATACTAGTCCCCTACGAGGTCCCGGTGGAGAAATCGCTCAATCTCAACACCTCACACCACATATGACTGCAAAGCACTCTAGGGATTCCAAGAGGTGTATCCGATTCCTAAAGATTGATCCAACCCTAATTCCCGGCGAAGGATCCTAACCCCCTACAAGGTCCCAGTGGAGAAATCTCTCAATCTCACGCCTCACACCAAATATGGTTGCATAGAGCCTAGGGAACGGAGATAGAATACACTCAATCGGAAGGGAGAGGGGACACTCCACTATCTCATGACTCACCCTCTCAACCCTCTTTAACCTTGAAGTTCTAACTCTAATGGAGACCTCTCTCACATCAAAGTAACAAATCAAGCAAATCCAATCAACCACAAGAATTAATTAAACAAGCAAGCAATGAGAATACAAGATTAAAACTTAATCAAACTCGGATTAAATAGAAACACTAAGCAAATCCACAAAAGATGAGAATCCTAGGGTTCACAAGCCCAAATACCCTCTAGGGTTTTAGCTCTCCATGGAGCAACATACAAAACACACCATCAATGAATGAAAGTACATTAAAACCATAGAAATAAACCCCCAACTGATGGCCTTGATGGAGAGCTTCGACGTCTTGAAGGACCCACTCCGAAGCTAGGTTCACCGGTGGCTTCCTTGATGCTATGACGGAGGAGGAATCGATCAAAGTTGGTGATGAAGCGCCTCCAAAGCCGCAAAGACCTCCTCTCCAAACCCTAGCTGTCTCACCCCTCAAGAGCCACACAAAAGATGAGAAAGAATAGGGCAAAACGGCTATTTATAGGCCTTAGATCGCGTCGTCACACGTGCCCTCACGCCGCGTGTGGATTTTTCCACGTGCCCGCGTGGGTCGCAGAGAATTTCCCGCGGGCGCGGGGAATTTCCACGCGCGGCGTGAGCGTATTTTTGCTATAGTCATCGATCACGGTGAAGTTACTGCGAGTAAGATTTCTGATGTACTTTTTCACGAAACGCGGTCCAAACACTCTTCTCTTGAGGCCACATGTCCGGGACACGTCCATGTGGTAGGCTATAAAACTTTTTCTTCATCGACGTATCTTTGAGAGGTCTTGCAATCTTCACAAAGAGAAGGAACATGAAGATGTGGCTGCCTTTGTGCCCTTCCAACTAGTGAATTGACTTGAATCTTCTAGGAAGTTGACACACATTTCCATGTTTGTGAACTGCTCTCGTGTCTTGGTCCTTGAATTGAACAAGAACTCCCAACATTGTGTCTTTATAGCCTATCTTTGCTTCCTTTTTACTCTTCAAGGCATTCACAACCTATATGCATAAAAGAACACCAAATACACAATATGAGACATAAACCACAGTAAAAATGATGCTCAATGTATGTAAAACATATATAAAAAATATGTGTACTCAAGCACTTATCACTTTTTCAATCAAAAACTTCATTGGCGGAGGTCTTGTTATCAATGCACAAGTCAGACTTTGTGTCCTCCAACTTATTGTAGTGACTTGAATTCATGGAGGTTGGCCCACATTCATGTATCTTGGAGTCCCACTTGTGTCTTCATGTTTGTTCCTTCCAAGATTCCACCAAATAATGCGTTTACTATCTACTTTTGGCTTCTTTTCTCAATACTATGCTTCATAACCCAATATGCGCAAAAGGACACAAATACACATGTATTAGCGCTTAAACCTGCTAAAAGTAATGCGCAACATAAGGAAAGAACACTTCGCATTCTTATCACACAAGCACTTATTAAACTCCCCCACACTTAAGCTTTTGCTTGTCCTCAAGCAAAAATTTTAGACCTCCCTATGTGTGTCAAGAGGGAAAAGCGAGGAAACTCTCAAAAGGGAGTCCTTCTTAATTGTCTTGGACCTTATTAGTGGGTCAAGAAGGAGAAAAGTCTTCAAAAACTTCTCTGTGAGCCTTATGAGTCAAGAAAGTGAAAAATTGTCAAAGAAAATTTTCACCTTGCATTGGATATCATCATTGGGTCAAATAAGTGAATGAAACCTTCAAAAACCTCCCTGTGAACATTAGCAGGCAAGTGGGTTAAAGAAGAGAGTTCCTACAAATTAATAAAAAGGGCCTTCCTTTTCACACAATTCCTTACGCTCTACTTTTTTTTACATTTCAACCCCTCTCATGGTATTTTTGCATAATATACCTTGAATTTATTTTTCCACAAATTTCAGAATAATGTTTTTTCAACTAGACCCTTGAACTTTTATTTTAAAATTAAACCACCAAACTTTTCACTTTTGACATTTTTTATAAATCTTGCACATAAGCCCTTGAATTTCCCTATTTTATATGTTTACTGTAAATTTTGAAAATAAACCCAAATATACTACACTTTTGCATCTTTCTCCAAGTTTTTCAACTAAGACTCATGAGTACTGGAATGAGATATGACAATTACCATAGGGATGAAGGAACATAGTGGGATATGTCCCCTCCAACTAAGTTTGACACTCATACTTGATTATACATCATGATCATTGTCCTCAATTAATTGAGGTATATAGGTAATTTGGAGATCTGCCATAAGGTTCCAAACCAAGTCTAATCATCATATGCACATAATATATCAAACAAGGCTTGTCAAATGATTTTATTTGTCATTAGGAACCTCTTTTCCTGTGCAAAACTACTTTATTTGAGCATGTGATTGTGGTTCTTGTACACAAAGAACACTGTCTGCATGCATTTTGACCCATTACTATTGGTAGAATATTTAAGAAAATAAGACTTTTTTAATAAATAAGAGGTCATAGCTCTAGAGTGTATTCTAGTGCATTGATGAGGTTTGAAAACAGTGGCATAATCAGAAATAAAATCAAGGGGGTGTTAGGTTTAACCTTAGAAATAAATATAAAAAATTAATTATATTAATCCAAACTTAAGATTATAATAATTAATTTAAAAAAAAACATATAAATATACATACCACTAACGGCTATGCATATTTCAAAATCAAACCAAAATAGCTTCATCATTAATTGTTTGAAACACTTGGCGTTCGATATAGCATATCATCATCTCATGCAACCATTCATCTGCTGTCTTATTGCGCAAATTGAGTTTGATGATATTCATGGCCAAGAAGTATCTTTCAACTGATGTTGTTGCCACCGGTAAGATCAAAGCCAATTCAATAAGGCGATAAACCAATGGTAATACCAAATGCTTTCTACTTTCAACTAGTTTCATAGGAAAACTTGAAAGATCATCGCATTCAACAAAATCAAAACATCTTCTAACACCATGAATGTATGTCTGAAGTTGTTCTTCTAGAACTTGAAGATCTTGTTCTGAAAAATCATTATAATAAATTTCTACAGGGTGAAGTATCCTACCATGATGGAATCTAGAAAATGAGTTTCTTGGATCAAGACATGATATGCAAGTTAGCAACTTTGTAGTTGTCTCAATGAACCAATTATTCATCTTAGTGGCAATTAAATCAATAATTGCAATAAAACTCTCTGCATGATAATGATGATAATAAGTAATCCAATGCCCTTCATGTTTAGAATACCCATGAACTAGTATTTTATCTTCCATGTTAGGTACTGGAATATACATTAAATCACAAAAGCTTCGTACATCTTCTAATAACTAATCCCATCTGTTATCCCTTAAATCTTGAATATGATCTTTTACAGTATCAATTAACGCCATGGCATTGACAATATTTCAATTTTTTTGTTGTAAATCATTTGATAATTCATTTGTGATCCCCAACACTTTCATCATCAAATGCAAGACAAATACAAACTCAAAACTCTCCATTTTACTAATCAAAATTATACTAAACCTTTTTTATCTGCAACTGATCCATCGTGACACACATTCTGTAACACCTCCGAATCTAATTCCAACATAGTCAGGAGACGAATCAAAGTTATAAAATGCAAACCCCAACAAGTATCTCCTACTTTTCCAAGATTTGTCTCTTGATGCTTGCCCTTTCTTAAAAAAATCTCACTAGTTTCTACTCTTTCAACAATTTTTTTATTATATATTTGAAGCAATGCATCTTTTCTTTTACATAAAGCACCCACAATATTCACAATCATATTTGTATAACAAAAAAAATAAGAAATAACTAGAATACTCTTGGCAACTAAAACAACTACTAATTGTAGTTGGTGGGCAAACCAGTGGATATAAAATGTGAAACAATTTTCTTTTAAAATAAATGTCTTCAGACCATTAAATTTACCTCTCATATTTGAGGCTCCATCATACCCTTGTCCTCTCAATTTTGAAATTGATAACACATGATGAGCAAATAATTCATCTAAATTTACTTTTAGAGAAAATGTTGAAGTGTCGGTTACATGTTGAATCACAAGAAATCTTTCAACAACCTAACCTTGCTTGTTCACAAACCTCAAAATGACTGTCATTTGTTCATTTATTGATTTATCTCGAGACTCATCAACAATTAGCGAGAACATCGTCACCAATTTCAATAATAATTGCTAATGTTGTCTCTAGAGCGCAAGCATTCACCAATTATTTTTAAATCAATGGAGAAGTAAATTGATTATTCAGGAGGAGCATTTTTGTTAATAACATTTCCGGCATTCTCAAACCCTTTTTACGCATACCAATTGAGTATCTCGAAGGTTCCCCCTTATTTTTACAACTTGAAGACTCATCATGACTACCGATTGTAAGACCTTGTACCAAAAGAATTCGTACAACATCTAAAACAGTTGTTAGCCGAGAGTCATAATCGATCTCCATTTTATGCCCATGAGAAGATTAAACATGTAACACACTTTGCCTTTGATTTTGAAAATCTTCACAATGTCATCTAACATCATTATGTGCACTATTTACTAGACGTATGTGTTGATTAAAGGCCTCAAGTGCTTTCCTCCAATTAGAAACCCCTTTTCTTATAACAATATCACTTGCTCTCTTTTCACTTCTATAATACCTAAAAAGATAACAATAAAAACAATTAGCTTCATCTTTTGCAACACTATATTCCAACCAATCATACTTTTGAAACCACACTCCTTGAAAGCGTCGCATTTCTTTCCTTGTTTTTTTTTTGGGAAGTCATATATAGTTGGTTAACATGGGCCTTTCAATAAATACGATCTTCAAACTTGATCTCTAATACCCACATCATACTCTTCAATTAATTTGCAAGTTTTAGGATCAACAATGATATCATTCGGACGTAGCTCAACACGAGTTCTCTTTTGTGCTCTAGTGCTAGGTTCAGAAGAAACATTTGTTCCCGATTCACGACTTTTCGGTTTAGGTTTAAAAACCTCTCCATATATATATATATATATTTAATAATTAATTCAACAAGCAATTAAAACCCAAATTAACAAATAATGTAATTAAAAACAACTAAACACAATTAAAACCCAAAGCAACAATTATTCAACAAGTATTCAACAATTATTCAATGCAACAATTCTTTAATAAAATAATAAATTCCAAATATATATAATAATACAAAATTAATGTGAATTTAGTTAATTATCAAACACTTAAAATAACTCCTAAACTCAAAACTAGTTCAAGCTCCCTGGAGGCTATGACTAGTGTGTCCTATAAATGTAGAATTTAAAGAGCATTGAGTATTCATGTAGTCAACTAATTTGATGCAACTGACATTTGTAATCTCCTATATTTTGCAACCATTTTTGGAAATTTCCAAGCAAGTTGCTTTGATGTTCATATTTAATGTTCAAAGTTAATGAAGAGATACATATAAAACTATTATAGCTGCAATACTATTTCAATGTATACTAATTATATGAGATTTGATATCCTTTTAGTTTTGTATATTGAGTAATGTTATTACTATGAAGCAAAGAAAGACTGAAAAACTTTAGTTTATTCTGATTGACATATTGTTATCCCACATAATATTATTTTTTATTTCCTTATTGATATTGGTAGGACTCTTTGACATTAATAATACAATATTCAATATTTGTCTTAAAATAAAAGGCCTTGCCTTAATGTTAGAAGCTAAAGAAATTTTCTTGTACTCAACCTCAAGAACAATAATGAGATATTGGATAAGTATAGTTCTACAGGGTCAGGTCAAACTGTCAAAGTTTCTCCATTCACAGATTCTGTCACAAGTTTCAAGCAAGTACAAAGTGATTTTACTCTCCATGAAACAGAGAAATAAAATCAGACTAGACATGTGAATTTAAGAATACAAATCTGACTTTCTCTTCCATGGCGTAATAATTTTAAAAGAAAAACACAACATCCATGAAATAAATGAAGATATGAATTGTTGCAATTTATGTTCAGTTTTGTATATTGAGTATGAGTAATGCTATTACTATGAATCAAAGAAACTCATAAATTGATCATGGATCTATCTATTGATTCTATTACTCTCATCAATATATCAAAAATATAAAAGAAAGATGATTTTAGAGCACTCATCTCTTCTTTGTTGATGAGCTCCAACTCTAAGTCAAGTGTGGACTGGATAATCTGGATTAAAAATTTCAAATAGAGAAAGTCAAAAAGAGATCCAACTCAACTCAGCAACAATTCATATCTTCATTTATTTCATGGATGTTGTGTTTCTTTTAAAAATTATTACATGTGGAGAAAGTCAGATTTGTATTCTTAAATTCACATGTCTGATACAATTTATTTCTGTTTCATGGAGAGTAAAATCGCATACTTCTTGAAACTTGTGACGAATCTGTGAATGGGCTTTGACAGTTGACCTGACCCTGTAGAACTATACTTATCAATATCTCATTATTGTTCTTGAGGTTGAGTACAAGAAAATTTCTTTAGCTTCTAACATTGTGAGCCTTTTATTTTGAGTAAATATTGAATATTGTATTATTAATGTCAAAGAGTCCTACCAATATCAATAAGGAAATAAAAAATAATATTATGTGGGATAACAATATGTCAATCAGAATAAACTAAAGTTTTTCAGTCTTTCTTTGCTTCATAGTAATAACATTACTCAATATACAAAACTAAGGATATCAAATCTCCTTATAATTGATATACATTGAAATAATGCAGCTATAATAGTTTTATATATCTCTTCGTAACTGAACATTAAGCCTTAACATCAAAGCAACTTTGGCAGAAATTTCCAAAATGGTTGCAAGTAGGAGATTACAAATGTCAGTTGCATCAATTAGTTGACTTTACATGAATACTCCAATGCTCTTCAAAGTTCTACATTTATGGGATGCACTGGTCGCCAACACTCCAGGAAACTTGAACAGACTGATTGGAATGACCTAGTGTTTGACTCGACCAACAAATTCTATTATCCTGTATTTAACTGTAAAAGGTATTGCGATAGTGAAACCAGTGAGCGTGTTGCTTTTGGTTTCAGTGCAGCTGTGCGATGACGATTTGGTTTAATTGCCGACCAATTATTAAATGTATGTATGTGGAGGTTTTAAACGAAAGTCATGATCGGGAACAAATGTTTCGAACCTGCTGGGGCCGTCGGGCCAGGCTGACCCGATCTGAAGCTTTCTGGAGATGGCAGAGTGCGGTATCGGACTGAGATCGTGGGCTGAGGCCCAGCCAACCAGCTGCTGTGACCAAACTGAGGCGTGGGCGCCGGGGTGACTCAGCGTATCGGGCCAGATGCTGGTGTTGCCTTTATTGGACGCAGATATCAGCCCGTCTGTGGTGCGCCAACTGATGTTGGGCTGTTTGTGTGGGGCCTAAAACGAAGACCAATGATTACGTGAACTGTGCTCGTAAGGCATAAAATGAAGATCGACTGTTTTCGGGCGTTGTGCAGTGCGGTACAGGTGGTGGTGAAGTTAACAGCAAGGGGCGGAAGGCCTCGGCACCATGCGAAAAGGTGTTGAAATGCTCACTCTGGAGCGGTGCTCTCCGTGGGCTGAGCCAGACCCAGTGGGGCTCACGCTCTGGGGAGGTTGGCACGTCCAGCGGTGACCCGGAGGTGGTCAGTGCTGAGCCAGTGAGGTCTCCGGGTATCGTGAACAAATGACCGGTCATTGAGGTTCCAGTGGTGGGTGGCGGCCAGTTCAGCATGTAACCATTGCTTCAACATTTTTCTCTAAAGAAACAAATTTAGATGGTGTTGCTCGTCGTGATGTCAATTCAAGTGAGTTAGCGGGCCTCAAGGCCAAACTGACGGTCTGAACGTGACAGCTGCATTGCCTGTCCGCTGTTGCCCACCAGCTGATGTCGGATGTTTACAGTTGCCAGGCCATTCTGGACCCGACTATTTTTGTTGGCTGTGATTGATATTGTGGGGTGGCACAACAAAGAGATGCGTTGCTCAAATATAATAAAGTTGACAGATGATTTGGAAAACATCGAAGTGAATCTGGAGACTGCGACCTGCAACGGTTCTCCTGACTGTTGGGTCGGCCCCAGCTCTGGGATCGGTTAAGGTTGATGCTGGTACGATTGACCGTGGAGTTTGGACGCGTTGGCGGGCGAAGTCACAATGAGCTGCGTCAGTGACAATGCATGAATCATTCAGGGCTGAGGACGGCAGATGGGATGGTGCCAGAAGATTGCAACGGCGGTTGTCTGTATTCAACAACGCCAGGGGCGTACCAGATTCATGGTATTCTAAACGGTAATTCCAGTATCGTCGTTATCGTGCGGAAATTGTGCGGTGTTGGTGCCGACGATTGATTTCGTTGGTTAACTACAAGGATTGCCCCAACTGCGTGATGTCGGAAGCTCGTTTCTGGTCGTGATGGATACTTCGCCCTGTAGAGGGCGTTGATGCGCCAATGGTTTTCAGGTGAATCTTCGAGTTCTGGTGAAAGACGTTTTGATTTTCGTTGGTCGATCTTTGACCTCTGTGGTGGTTGGTAAGCATTTAATTACCGTTGGTTCAATTGACTGTCTACCGGTGACGGCGGATGAAGAACTGTGACGCCAGATCATCAGGCTCGGTTGCACTGATAAGCAGATGGACGCGTGGTATGTCGGGCGTTAATGATGACCGGCGGTTTGATTTTGATATGCGCCAGCCGACCAGTGTTGTTGCTATGTTTTTAAATTAATTATTATGATTCGGATTAATGTAATTTTTATGTTATTCTGGTTAAACCCTATTTGATTTCTGTTGCTGTTCAGGCATCGTGCGCTGAACCCAGCTCACAGGCTATGAGCCAAAGGTCTTGTTGCTGTGGGCGTCCGCAGTGACTCGTGCAGGGGCGTGTTTGTGTGCAGGGCTGATCGGCAAATGAAACGGATTTCTGAAGGTTCCTGTGTTTGGAAATAAAATCGACAACCTTCATTTGACCTTGTTATGTGCATGTGATGGTGTTCGGCGAATATCGAAGTACTGTGCACCTCGATTGATTGAGGACGATATTGCGCAATCGAAACGTGATGTCGGTTGGAGGGACTCATGTTCACTATGACCTTGTCATGTCGTCCGGTACTCATCTTGGTGAAACGGAAGCAATGGTATATTGGTTTGTTACTAAATTACGATAAAAATAAGGAGTCAGGGCTTATGTCTGGGTGCTCGTCAAGGGGTGAGGTTCGGTGTTTCCCAAATAAAGTTCAGGGTGGTGACAGGAAAAATAAATTCGAGGTGTGCTGAAATACCGCCCAGGAGGATGGTGAGCGAAGAAGTGATGATGGCCCTTTGTGATTTGTGAACTGCTTAATGTTCACGCGGGGGACACCAACAATCAGGCACAGATGAAGGATGCCTGGCTGTTCGGACACTCGCACTCTTGACCATCAAGGCTGAAGCCGGACTTTATGTGATTGGTCAGGTGCGACCAGGACTCACTGATCGACTGGAGTGCTGAGGTCTGTTGCGTGCAGGGTTGCTGTGGGCCCTGGGCTCGCTGCTGACCAGCCGAAGAGCCAGAAACCAAATGGCTGCGTGTTGGTGGTCTGGAGGACAACATGTTTCAGTCGAAGTTTCTCCCGAATAGACCCATGTCCTCGGCATGGTTGGAGGGGACACCAAGTGCGACGACCGTTGAACTAAACGTTGAAAAGTTGACAGGTAACGACCACACATGTTTTGTGTGTTTGCATACGTTGAGCATCGTTTCAACGTGGTTCCTCATGTTCGACGCCGGTGATGCTGAAGGCGGGAGCAGACCGGGCTACTCTGGGGCGCAGTATTGAGGGATAACGTTCGGTCGGGACAGGCTGCGGCGATTCTGGCGTAGTCGCTCCTGAAGATTCAATCGACGTCACTCGCACTAGTTGGAGAACTGAGGCAACCGTGTTCGGCTCTTCGTACCAACCTCAGATCGTCGATGAAGGATTTTGTAACTGCATAGACGTGATGCTTGACCTCAGAGAAGGAATGTTTGGACCGGCGTTTGCGTGAAAATGCTGCGACAACGTATCGATACTATAACAAAAAATAATTCACTGCGGCCCGGCGTGGAAGTCGGCGCGGCGATGAATTCTTCGCCTGTTGCGTCCGCGGCGCGTCGGCTGCGTGATGTGGTTTTGCCTAACCTGCGTGCGGTGAGCTGGGGGCTGAGGGTGCTGCGGGCGCACTATGCGCACGATCGATTCCTCACTATCGGCTCACCGATGACAACTTGATGGGTGCTAAAGGCGTCGGCCCCTCTCCATCAAGGCCGTGGGTTGAGGTTATTTCTATGGACAATGCTACTCGTCATTGATGGTCGTTTATGTTGCGTAAACTTAAACCAGAGAAATGACTGTGAGCTAAGACCTCTTTTATCAGACTGCTGTCTTTCTGTTGTCGGTTTACAAAGTTCGGAAATCTTGTATTCATTGCGCTGTTAGTGGTCTTGTGGTTGATGGACTGCTTGATTGTGCACTGATGAGAGGTCCGTGGAGTTAAGGGCTTCAAGGAATTAAGGTTGAAGGAGTGATCATGAGATCAGTGAGTGTCCCTCGCTTCGATTGGTGTATTCTCCGTTCCCCAGGCCTCTACTATGCAACCATATTTGGTCGTGATGGTGAGGCCTACTCCAGCGGGACCTTTATTGAGGTTGGATCGCCGCCGAGGATGGTGGATCAATCTTCAGGGCTCGGACCACTGCAGGTCCCTAGGTGCTGGTCATATGTGGTGTGAGGTGTTGAGATTGAATTTCACGGGACCTCGCGGGGACTAGTATCGGTGAT
>NC_052472.1:12156766-12271519 GCF_009730915.1 Dioscorea cayenensis subsp. rotundata | reverse complement strand
GAAACGATTGTCCTAGGCGGAACAATACCCGGGTACCCCATCTTAATCGATTACCTTACCTTCTCCATTACTTGTGGTCTATTTCTTGTTTTTTTTACACTTGAGAATTAAATCTTGTCACACATATCACTATTTATCTTCCACATTATGTAAGAAACAATTTAAGTGTCTTTATTCCCTACTCTCTACGGATACAATACCAACTCATTTGGGATTATTACTTCGACACCCTTGCATTTGCGGTGTACAAGCATATTCGGACTTGTTAAGTTTTTGGCGCCGTTGCCGGGGAGTAGGCGTTTAAAGATACTTTGCACTTTATTTTTCTTAGCTATTCATTTATTCATTCTATTTCATATTTTCTTATTCTATCATCGTTCTGATTTTTGTTTCCTTTGTTTTGATGCAGCTCCAGGTTATGACCCATGGGAATAGCTCCATACTGATTGAAGGAGATCCCGAGCTTTAACGTACACTTATCTGATTATGCCAGACCTTCAGTATTGGGGACACAATCTAGCATTGTGCGTCCCCCGATTACAACTCAGAACTTTGAGCTGAAGCCGGTATTCATCCATATGTTGCAGCAATCCATGCAGTTCAATGGTTTGGCCGATGAGGATCCAAACAGTCATATAGAGAACTTTCTCGAGTTGTGTGATATGATGAAGATAAATGGGGTAACGAATGATGCCATCAAGTTGAGGGCCTTCCAATTTTCCTTGAAAGGGAAAGCGAACTAGTGACTACACTCATTACCTAGAGCATTAATTACCACATCGGAGGGGATGCTAGAAGCTTTTCTTGGCTGTTATTTCCCTCCCAGAAAATCTGGAAAGCTTAGGAATGAGATTTCATCCTTTGTACAATTGGAATTGGAGTCTTTATTTGAGATGTGGGAAAGGTTCAAGGAGCTCCTGAGAAAATGCCCGCAATACGGATTCCCGGAGTGGATGATTATTTAGACCTTTTATAATAGTTTGATTCCGAGTACAAGGCAACTATTGGATACGGCAGTAGGAGGTACCTTAGGTAGCAAGAACCCTAGTGAAGCTCGTTAATTAATTAAAGAAATGTGGTTAAACAGCTACCAATGCAATCTCAGGGAGAAGAAAAAGGTGGCCGATCACCATGAGATATATGCAGTGACTTTGTTGGTGGCTCAAGTGGAATCACTGAGTAAGAAGTTAGATCTTCTAACTTCGAACAGAGTAGCAGCCGTGATTACTTACACCAGGTGTGGTGGAGGACATGCTCCCTCCGATTGCCCGATATCTATTGGTGATGCATCTTCGGTTGAGAACATCGATTTTGTAGGTAATAGCATGAGGACTCAAGGGAACCCATATAACAACACCTACAATACGGGTTGGAAGAATCATCCCAATTTCTCGTGGAGCAACCAAGGTCCACAAAAGGCCATGGGGCCACCGGGTTTCAAACAACAATGCCCAAATGTGGAAAACAAAGTTTTAGGTTTGGAGACCCGAATGACCGATTTGGAAAAGGCCTTAACTAGGTTTGTGCAATCGTCAAATACAAGGTTTGAATTAGTTGAGGCTACACTTCGCAACCATAATGCCTCCTTACATAATCTTGAAAATCAAGTGGGGCAGATTGTGAAGTCCTTATCGGGAAGGCCACATGGAAGTTTTCCGAGCAATACCGAGACCAACGCTAAAGAGCATGTGAAGGCAATCACTTTGAGAAGTGGTCGTGAGGTCGATGGTAGGCTTCCGAGTGAGTAGTCAAATGAACACGCACCCGAGGTTATAGAGGTTGAAGAGGGAACAAGCAAAGAGAAGGAGGTGGCACCTCCACCTTTCAAGCCAAGGATCCCTTATCCCTCTAGATTGAAGAATAACCAAGTGGATGAACAGTACAAGAAGTTCCTAATTTTGTTCAAGCAACTCCACATCAATATTCCTTTTGTGAAAGCATTGGCCCAAATACCTAAGTATGCCAAATTCTTGAAGGACTTGTTGACCAATAAGAGGAAGTTGGAGGAGAGTGCTTCAGTGATCTTAGATGCGTCTTGCTCTGCGGTCTTGCAAAAGAACATGCCGGACAAGAAGAAAGACCCGAGGAGCTTCGTCATTCTGTGTAATATCGGTAATCTAGGCAAAGAAATGGCATTGGCAGATTCAGGGGATGCATCAATGTCATTGCATACACCTTCTTTCAAAAGCTAGGCTTGGGCGAGCCTAGACCTACTCTGACGACTATGCAACTAGTGGACCGAACGGTGAGACATCCGAGAGGCATTATCGAGGACGTGCTTGTTAAGGTGGACAAGTACATTTTTTCTATTAACTTCGTAGTGCTAGACGTCGATGAGGATGCGGATGTACCCTTGATACTTGGGAGGCCGCTTTTGCGAACTTCCAAGGCATTGATTGATATGGACGGCGGAGAGCTAACTTTGAGAGTTGGAGATGACAAGTTCACTGATAAGTGTCTAAATATAGATGTCTTCATGTATATAGCGTATTCACTTTGCATGTATTTTGTGAGGTTTGATGCCTGTTTTGTGCTTGATAGTCTACTATTTGCTTTGTAGGGCATAAGGAAGCCATGGAGAACAAGAAGATATCATTTGGGCAAAAAGAGAAGAAAACAGGAATTTCATACTACCCCCATACTACCCAGTATGGGGGCCATATGCACTGTAGCAGCGGAATGATTCAGAGTGTCTGCCCAGATTTCCATACTACCCAGTATATGGGGCCGTATGAAGGCCGTATGCACCCTAGATGGAATGGGAATCTATGGTTTTTGAGTGCTATACGACCCTCATACGACTCCCATACGACGCATATGACCCGGAGGGTATATATACTAACTTTTAGGGCAGAAAAGGAACTTTTTGGTCAGACTTTTTGCTGGGCATATTTTGGGAGACACTTGAGAGGCTTGTGGCGACCTTGGGGAGGAGAAGAAGGGCAAGGAAGCTAGAAGATCATCCAAGCCCAAGGTCCAAGACTCTCAAGGCAAGAAGGCAACTTCATTCAAGGGGAGATCTACCACGATTTGAAGGAAGGAGACCCAAGGCTAGAGGAAACGTCATTGGGCACTCCTTTGGCGGGGAAAGCGTCATTCGACACATTCTTCACCTCCTCCTCCACCATTTCATCTAGGGAGTGTCATTTATGCTTTTGTTTCATGTTTTGCTTGTTTGTATTGCTTGTTGTGGGATGATGACAAACTAGGCCCCCAAGGTCACGGGGTGTTGGTGAACTGACAAGGTCCCCTTACGTATATCCCGTAAGTGCACGGGTTTGTCGAAGTAATAATCCCGGATGAGCGGGTATCGAATCCACAGGGAGTAGGGAATAAAAACACTTAATCCGTTTCTTAGTTATGTAAAAGATCAGTAGTGATAAGTGTGACAATGATTCAATTCTCAAAATTAAAAGCAACAAGTAAGAGAGCACAAGTAAAGGAGGAGGTAAGGCAATAGATAAAGATGGGGTACTCGGATAATGCTACACCTAGGACAATCGTTTCAAGTGCAAGAACCCTCTATTATGCTTCCAAATCAATGCAATGGTGAGTCATGGAAATCCTTAAATACATAGTCCCAAATCTAAGGTCAACTATGCCTACCTCTATACATGTCCCGCAGGAGAAATCGAGCAATCTCAACACCTCGCACTCGTATAGAGTTGCAATTAGCTCTAGGGATTCCAAGTGATAAATCTCTTCCTAATTATAGACCTAATCCTTTGGTCCAGGTGGAAGGTCCCTAACCACAATTGAGCCCTAGATACTAAGATCACCTCAACGCTTCACTCCGTTGCACGCGCAACTAAGCACCAGCAGAGGGTCATCCCTTAGACCATTCACTCTATTATGGCCGCAAAGAACTCGAGGAATGGAGGTAGAATCTATCACGTCGGAGGGGAAAGGGGACGCTCATGTACCTCTTGACTCACCCTCTCAACCCTCTCCAACATAGCTTTGTCTAACACTCATGGTGTGTCACTACTCACAAGGTTACCAATAAGAACTCTCAATCCTAGTGTCACTCTAGGGGAAATGTTCATACAATCAAGCATTCAAGGTTGGAACTCACAACAAACATCAATTAATTGAAAGCATAATAAAGAGATTCAATGAAACAAATACATCCTAGGGTTTACAAATACCCAAGTACCCACTAGGGGTTTAGCTCTCCATGGAGCTAAGTACAATCAAAGAAATAGAATGTAAAAGCAATGAATCCATAGAGAAATCCCCTCGATAGTCATGTCGATTGTCTTGTGGAAAGTCCTCTACTCGTCGTCCAAGGATTCCCTTGTCCAGTATAGGATACGCCTCGACGGAAGCTCCCCTACCAACCTTCTTCCTAAGGAATGACGATGTCGGATCCGTAGAACGTCTCCAAACCTTTAGTCAATACCTCTCAAAACCCTAGCCAAAATCCTTTCTCAAGTTGGGGAAAAGATGGAGAAAAGAATGCTGAAATCGGGCTGAATCGGCTTTAAATAAGGCTGGAATCAGGCGACCGCACGGGCCTGTGGATTTTACACACGCGCGTGTGGATTCTCTGAATTCTTGTTTTCTCGGCCGACTGTGAACAGTGCTACTATAGTACTTTACCACGATGTTCTGCAACAGTACCTAGCCTAAAATACTTCCCGAGTCCATACTTTCATCGAGGTGACGCAAACGGCCACACGTTCACGTCGTGGATCGCTTCGCTTCTTTAATGACGGACAAGTTGGTGGAGATCTTGTTCTGTGTGCACAAGTCAGAATGCTCGAGTGTGACTGCCCTTGTGCCCCTCCAAATGGTTGTGCTAACTCAGATACGAGGAGGTTGGCACACACTTTAGCATCTCACCCCGACCTATGTCTTCGCGTTTGAACCTTATCAAGATTTCCTCCAAAATCGGTGCATTATGATCCAGATTGGCTTCTTTCCTTCATACTCGGCCTCACAACCCTACCCGCATAAAAGTAACATAAAAACACACATATTAGGGTAAAAACCCGAGAAAGGTAATGCTCAACATAAGGAAAGAACGCTTCGCATTCATATCGCACAAGCACTTATCATGAACCTTGGGGGGTTTTAGCATGTATGTTGGATGATAACAAATAATTCCATGTTTGGGTAATTTTGAGATTTAATCCATTTTTTTCATGCTAAGTGCTACACTAAGGAGAAATCCGTAGCTCTTTTATGAGTGATGCATGTAGATGTGACTTGCTCGCATGTATTAGATCATGAATTGATTAGAAAGGGGATACTTGTATCATCACGCCCAGAAATCGGGTGTTTGGTAGCCCTCCATGTAGGTTTAATCCGAAGAAGAGTAGGTTTACTCCTAAATGAGATTTCCTCGTACTTAATGCAATCGTAGGGATATGGATTTGGGAGAAATTCCTATCTATGTTCGTATGGGATTAGGGTTCAATCATCGAGAGATTAGGTTTGTTCTAATCTTGGAATCTCATGGTCCATTTTACCCTTGCATCTTTAGATCATCATCCATGTTGCATGATAACCCCTAAAGGGGATCCACATCCATAGGCCTTTACATTTAATTGATTCTCTTGCTTGCTCATTGCTTGTTCTCTCTAATTTATTGGCAAATATCGTTTTAGCTTTAATTACATTTAGTAGAGTAAAATCCATCACTTGAGATCTTAGGCTAGATAATAGCTCAAGAAGGAGTAATAGGAGATCCTTAGCCCCGTGGAATATGATCCTCGTGTCTTCACATGAGGTATTACTTGGTGATCCCGTACACTTGCGGGGAAGCAATCACTCACATACCGCCTTGTTGAAGCCATGCGGCATTCTCATGATTTCGATGATACTTTATACTTTCTAGATGCTACTGATGAGATTATTGATGACTACATACAGGAGATGTTCAATCTAGATCCATAAGAAGGCTTGTTTGACCAAGAGGAGGAGAATGAAGAGATCATGATGCTTGGTTTGATGGAAGAAGTACCATCTACCCCAGGGATCTTGAAGAAGGCGCTCCGGAGATTGAAGAGGGCTAGGAGACGCAATCAAAAATGCTCCAAGACTGTTGGAGATGTGTGTGAACTGAACAATTTGGGTGAACCATTTCAAGGTGGTCTTAAGCCCAACAATTCACCCTCTACAAGTGTAGTAGCTTTCACTCATCCCATGAGATTGCTCTTTCTCTCATTAGGGCATAACTAGTATCCGACTTATGAGAGTAGCTTCATACTTCATAGGTGGTAGCTCTTTCAACCTAACAAGCACAACTAAATAATGAAACATTTTTTTTAAAATTAACAAAAGAAACAACTATAACTAGTCCGTTTAACATCAAACTTGAGTTTCGAAAAGAGTTTAAAGAGTGAGTAGTGCAACAAGTGTGAATCGGGCAAAAATTCGTAGGAATTCACTCACATTATGTTATGAGTAAATTTGATCAATTTTCCTTCCAATATATGCAGGTATGGCCCCTAGATCAAAGAAAGAATTTGGTAAGCATCTTAGAGAGCCTACACCTGAGCTGGAAAGCATGGAATTTGCTTTTCCTGAACATCAAGCTCCATTTGAGCGGTTGGCGAAGCTTAAGTTCGGTCAGACGCGGATACCGGATGTGAGCTCACTTAGGAAGGTAAAGTTAGCACATAGCATGGCCGATGAGGTTGTGGAGTTGCTATCGGCTGGTAGTTGGTGCAAGCTGTTGATTATTGGTGACCTTGCTATCCGTCTACTCACATTAGAGGTGCTTGGCTCATTTGAGTTTGACTGCTCTTATGCTCATTTTGATAGCGTGGGCGCCATTCAGTTCATGGCTTTTGGACAATATCATAGTATGAGCATCGCGTAGTTATCCATTAAACTTGGGTTATATGATGAGGAGTTTACTAAGATGGAGGAGTATAATGGGCTACCAACTAACTATTGACGCCATTCTAAGTAGATCAGTGAACGGTCGCGGCGACAGCACGATAGTCCTTAGCAAGCAAGAACTTCTATATTTGTACTTCATGGTGCGGAGTGAGCCGATTCATGTGGGATATATTCTAGCAGAATATCTGAAGCATCAGGGACAATATCCATGGCTTGGTGTTATTTTCTCAGGCCCATAGATCACTAGACTCATCCTGCGGATGGGCCTACAAAATACGATCAGGGGTGCCGAGAAGAGGATTGTACCAGCACCAATCATGTTAGAGACAATGAGGCTCCTAGGTATGATCAAGAAATATTCGAACGGTGTTTATGTGCTGAACATGCCCCCACCAGAGCCATTTGTGTCCGAGGGAGCCGTAGCAGAAGGGTCTCAGCTAGCTTTAGAGTTACAGCCCTAGCGAGATCAGACAGAGGCAGCCCCTCTAGCGCACAAACCCCCATGATCGATTTGAGAGGCTCAAGAGTGCTGTAGGGATACTATAATAGGATGTGGTTGAGGTTCGCGATACACAGGCCATGAACCACCTCGAATTCATGGCACGTTTTGACACGCTATAGCAGATTTTTTAGTGAAACATCGCCTCATCGTTCGTTTTGTGATAACGGACTCCACTATTACCTGATCCACCAGCACCATTCAAGTTTGTTGTTGAAGGGACTAGTTATTATAGTTATTTCTTTTGTTAACTAAAAAAAAAATGGAAAAAGGAAGAACAAAATAGTTTTATTGTTTACTTGTGATTGTTGGATGGAAAGAGCTACCACCTATGAAGTATGAAGCTTCTCTCATAAGTCGGATACTAGTTATGCCCCAATGAGAGAAAGAGCTATCTCATAGGATAAGTGAAATCTACCACCCTGGTAGAAAGAGCTATCTCCTCGAAAGCGTGAAAGCCACCTTTGCGGCCGCTTTGGAAAGGGCTACCTTAGAGATTGTGTGAAGCTACTACCATTTTTTTAATTTGTGTTACTTTGTGTATATAAATAAGTCCTTTATACTTAGAACTTTAAGGAGTATACTTTGGGTTGACTTGAGTAAGTTTGCACACACACTTACACAATTTCGGATTTATTGTCATTTTTTATTCAACTGCTTAGCTAGAGCATTGATTTTACGTATTTAATGTTGAAATTTCACTTACTTGTAGAATGCTCTGTTGTATGATTTGGTGAACCTAAAGCCAAACACTTGGAATATTTCCTTCTTCTATTCTTCAATGTTTCAATTTTCGCTTGAGGACAAGCAAAAGCTTAAGTGTGGGGACTTTTATAAGTGCTTGTGTGATAAGAATATGAAGTGTTCTTTACTTGTAATGAGCATTACTTTTATTAGGGTTTAGCGCTAATACTTGTGCATTTGTGTTACTTTCATGCATATAGGGTTGTGAAGCCGAATGCTAAAGAAAGAAACCAATGTAGATCTTGAACGCACTATTTGGAGAAAATCTTGAGAAGGGTCAAACACGAAGACATAAGTCAAGTTCAAGATGCGGGAATGTGTGCCAACCTCCATGTATTCAAGCTAGCACAATGGTTTGGAGGGGCACAAAGACAGTCACATTCGAGTATCCTCGTGATAATTGCTTGTGTGATAAGAATGCGAAGTGTTCTTTCCTTATGATGAGCATTACTTTTACCGGGTTTTAACGCTAATATGTGTGTATTTATGTTACTTTCATGAAGATAAGGTTGTGAGGCCGAGTATTATTGAAAGAAGCCAATGTGGATCTTAAATGCACCATTTGGAGGAAATCTTGAGAAGGTTCAAACGCGAAGACATAAGTCGGGTTCGAAATGCTGGAATTTGTGTCAACCTCCTCGTATTCAAGTTAGCACAACCATTTGGAGGGACACAAGGGTAGTCACATTCAAGCATTCTAGCTTGTGCATGTATAGTAAGATCTCAACCAACATGTATGTTATTGAAGAAGAAAAGCGATCTATGACATAAACATGTGCCTGTTTACGTTACCTCGATGAAAGCATGGATTCAGGAGTGTTTCAGGCCGATATCGTAGCAGGGCACTATAACAAACACTGTACCAAAACACTTTAGCAGGTACTATTCACAGCCGGCTGAAGAAGGATGAAAATAGAAAATCCACACGGGCACCCATATGGGTGTGTGGATTCCCGATTCCATCCCTATTTAAGGCTGATTTCATGATTCTTTTTTCCATCTTTTCCCCAACTTGAGAGAGGGCGGCGGCTAGGGTTTTGAGAGGTATATGCTAGGGATTGGGAGAGGTTCTGCGGCTCCGAAATCATGCTCTATTTGGATGAAGGTTAGTGGGAGAGCTTTCGTCGACACCGATCAGGCGAGGTGTATCCTAGGTCGGATAAAGGGACCCTTAGACGAGTAGAGGACTCTCCACAAGACCATCACCACTACTATCGAGGGGGTTTTCTATGGATTCTTTGCTTTTACATTTGATTTCATTGATTGTAATTAGCTCCACGGAGAGCTACACCCACAAGTGGGTACTTGGGTATTTGTGAACCCTAGGATGTATTCATTTCAATGAACCTCTTTATTATGCTTTCAATTAATTGATGTTTTATTTGAGTTCCAAGCTTGAATGCTTGATTGTATGAATACTCCCTTAGAGTGACACTAGGGTTGAGAGTACTTCTTGGTAACCCTTCTGAGTGAGTGACACACCACGAGAGTTAGACGAAGATAGATTGGAGAGGGTTGAGAGGGTGAGTCGAGAGGTAGCGGAGTGTCCCCTTTCCCCTCCAGTTTGATTTATTCTACCTTCTTTTCCTTAAGTTCTTTGCGGTCATAGTAGAGCAAATGGTCCAAAGGATGACCTTCCGCTGGGGTTTAGTTGCGGGTGCAACAGAGTCAAGCGTTGAAGTGATTTTAGCATCTACGGCTTAATTATGGCTATGGACCTTCCACTTGACCAAAGAGTTAGGTCTACATCTAGGAAAACGATTTATCACTTGGAATCCCTAGAACTCATTGCAATTCTATACGAGTGCGATGTTAAGAGGTTATTCAATTTCTCCTCCGTGACATGTACAGAGTTAGGCATGGTTGTCCATAGATTTAGGACCATATATTTACGGATCTCCACAACTCATTATTGCATCAGTTAGAAAGTATAATAGAGGGTTCTTGCACTTGAAACGATTGTCCTAGGAGGAACAATATTCGGGTACCCCATTTATATCAATTGCCTTACCTTCTCCTTTACTTGTGGTCCCTTTCTTGTTCTTTTACTTTTATTATTTCACATCTTGTCACACATATCACTATTCATCTTTCACTTAGTTAAGAAACAATTTAAGTGTTTTTATTCCCTACTCCCTGTGGATACGATACCCCACTCACCTGGGATTTATTACTTTGACACCCGTGCACTTGCGGTTTACAAGCATATTCGGTCGTGTCACCTGGCTTGTGAATTGATAGCAAGATCATCACCAATAAGGCCAGATATTGAAGAGGTTTTTTGGTCATTGACGTTACCGCGATGAAAACATGGATTCAGGAGTGTTTCGCACTGGTATTATAGCAAGGTACTGTAGGAAATGGTGTAGCAAATTACTGTAGCAGGTACTTTTCACAGCCGTCTGAAAAAGAGAATTCCAGAGAATTCACACGGGTGTGTGGAAATTATCCATGCCCGTGCAAAAATTCCACAGGCCCGTGTGGCAGATCCACATGGATGTGTGGATACCCGATTCCAGCCCTATTTAAGCCGCAATTCAGCCACGATTTGAGGATTCTTTTTCTTCATTCTTTCCCAAACATGAGAGGGGGCTGTGACTATGATTTTGAGAGGTATTGGAAGGTTTTTGAAGAGGTTTTTTGACTCTGACATCACGCTCCACTTGGAGGAAGGTTATTGGGAGAGCTTTCGGCGGCACCGATTCGGCGAGGTGTGTCCTAGGCCGGACAAGGGGACCTTTGGAGGAGACGAAGCTTCTCCACAAGACCATCATCATGACTATCCGGGGGTTTTCTATGGATTACTTGTTTTTACATTCGATGTCATTGTTGATTGTAACTATCTCCATGGAGAGCTAAACCCCCTAGAGGGTACTTGGATTGGTAAACCCTAGGATGTATATGTTTCATTAAACCTTCTATTATGCGTTCATTAATTGATGTTTTATTCGAGTTCCAATCTTGAATACTTGATTGATTGAGTCCTCTATTAGAGTGACAATAGGGTTGAGAGTTATATTAGTAACCCTTGTAAGTGAGTGACACACCACGAGGGTTAGACAAATCTAGTTTGGAGAGGGTCGAGAGGTAGCGGAGAGTCCCCTTTCCCCTCCATTGTGATTTATTCTACATCCATTTCCTTGATCTCTTTGTGGTTATAGTAGAGTAAATAGCTAAGGGATGACCTTCCGCTAGGGCTTAATTGCAGAGGTAATAAAGTGGAGCGTTGAAGTGATTTTAGCACCTAGGGCTTAATTGTAACTAGGGGCCTCTCATCTGGACCAAAGGGTTAGGTCTATTACTAGGGACAGGGTTTATCAATTTGAATCCCTAGAAATCCATGCTATTCAATCCGAGTGCGAGGTGTTGAGATTGTTAGATTTCTCCTCCGGGACATGGTATAAAGTTAGTCACGGTTGACCTTAGATTTGGAACCATGTATTGAAGGATTTCCAAGACTCATTAATGCATTAGTTGGGAGGCATAATAGTCAGTTTTGCACTTGAAACGATTGTCTAAGGAGGAACAATATCCGAATACCTCATTTATATCGATTGCCTTATCTTTCACTAACTTGTGCTTTTCTCTCTTTTGTATCTTTTATTCTTGTTTATATTACATATTGTTAACACAATCATTATTCATCTTCACTTGGTTAAGAAATAATTTCTGTATTTTTACTCCATACTCTCTGTGGGTACGATACCAGCTCACCTTGGATTTTATTACTCGACAAACCCGTGCACTTGCTGGATATACGCAATGGGCGTTGTCACTTGGCTACTCCACAAGACCATCGACATGACTACCGAGGGAGTTTTCTTATGGAACACTTGTTTTTACTTTCGATTTCATCGTTGATTGTATTGTGCTCCATGGAGAGCTAAACCCCCTAATGGGTACTTGGATTTTGTAAACCCTAGGATGTTATTGTTTCATTAATCTTTTATTATGCTTTCCTTAATTTATGTTTCAATTGAGTTCTAATCTTGAATGCTTGTTGAATGATTTATCCCTTAGAGTGACACTAGGGTTGAGAGTCCATCTTGGTAACCGTTGTAGATGAGTGACACACTATGAGGGTTAGACATTGCTTGATTAGAGAGGCTTGAGAGGGTGAGTAGAGAGGTAGTGGAGTGTCCCCTTTCCCCTCTGGTGTGATTTATCCTACCTCCATTTCCTTGAGTTCTTTACTGTCACAATAGAGTGAAGTTATAAAGGATGAACTCCACTAGGGCTTAGTTGCGTGAGTAATAGAGTGAAGCATTGAAGTGACTCTTGTGTCAAAGGCTTAAATGTGACTAGGGGCCTTTCTCATGGACCAAAGGGTTAGGTCTATACATATGAAGAGGGTTTATCACTTGGATTTCCTCAAACTCCATGCAACTTTACTGATAAGTGCTTGTGCGATATGAATGTGAAGCGTTCATTCCTTATGTTGAGCATTACTTTTCTCAGGTTTTTACATTAATATGTGTGTTTTTATGTTACTTTTATGCAAGTAGGGTTGTGAGGCCGAGTATGAAGGAAATAGGCCAATGTGGATCATAATGCACCTATTTTGGAGGAGATCTTGCTAAGGTTCAAACGCGAAGACATAGGTCACGTGTGAGATGCTAGAGTGTGTGCCAACCTCCTCATATTCTAGTGAGCACATTCATTTGGAGGGGCACAAAGGCAGTTACACTCGAACATTCTGATTTATGCATATAAGAACAAGAGATCCACCAACGTGCACATCATTGAAGAGGCAAGTGATTCACGACGTAAAGCGTGTGCCGCTTATGCTACTCCCAATGAAAGTATGGAATTCGTGGAGTATTTCCGGCATAGTCATCGCAGGTGTCACCGTAGGGGAAAAACATTGTAGCAAGTCATCGTAGCAGCCCGGCCGAGAAATCGAGAACAGAGAATCCACACGGGCATGTGGAAATTATCCACGCCTGTGGAAATTCCATGGGGCGTGTGACATCATACACGCCTGCGATCGCCCGATTCCAGCCCCTATTTAAAGCCGATTTCAGCCCCAATTTTGGTATTCTTTTCTCCATCTTTTCCCCAACTTGTGAGAGGACTCGGCTTGGGTTTCGAGGGGTATTGGCCAAGGTTTTGGACAAGTTCTACGGCTCCAACATCGTGATTCCATTAGGAAGAAGGTTGGTAGGGGAGCTTCGATCGAGTCGTATTTATACCGAACGAAGGAATCTTTGGACGACGAGTAGAGGACTCTCCACAAGACCATCGACACGACCATCGAGGGGGTTTCTTTATGGATTCATTGCTTTTACATTCGATTTCTTTGATTGTATTAAGCTCCATGGAGAGCTAAACCCCTAGTGGGTACTTGGATGATTGTGAACCCTAGGATGTGTTCGTTTCATTGAACTTCTTTATTATGCTTTCAATAAATTGATGTTTATTATGAGTTCCAACCTTGAATGCTTGATTGTATGAACATTTCCCCTAGAGTGACACTAGGGTTGAGAGTTCTTGTTGGTAACCTTGTGAGTGAGTGACACACCACGAGCGTTAGACAAAGCTAGGTTGGAGAGGGTTGAGAGGGTGAGTCGAGAGGTATAGGAGCGTCCCTTTTCCCCTCCGGCGTGATAGATTCTACCTCCGTTCCTTGAGTTCTTTGCAGCCATAATAGAGTGAGTGGTCTAAGGGATGAACCTCCGCTGGGGCATAGTTGCTCGTGCAATGGAGTGAAGCGTTGAGAGGATCTTAGTATCTAGGGCTTAATTGTGGCTAGGGACCTTCCGCCTGGACCAATGGGTTAGGTCTATATTTAGGAAGAGATTTATCACTTGGAATCCCTAGAGTTCATTGCAACTCTATGCGAGTGCGAGGTGTTGAGATTATTCGATTTCTCCTCCGGGACATGTATAGAGTTAGGTATAGTTGACCTTAGATTTGGGACTATGTATGTAAGGATTTCCACGACTCACCATTGCATTGATTAGGAAGCATAATAGAGAGTTCTTGCACTTGAAGCGATTATCCTAGGTGAAGCATTATCTGAGTATCCCATCTTTATCGATTGCCTTACCCTCTTCTTACTTTTGCTCTTTCACTTGTTGATTTTATTGTTGAGAATTGAATCAATTTCACACTTATCACAATTGATCTTCCACATAGCTAAGAATCAAATTACGTATTTTTACTCCTAACTCCCTGTGGATTCGATCCCGCTCACCCGGGATTATTACTTCGACAAGCCCGTGCACTTGCGGGATATAAGCAAGGGGAACTTGTCATTTACACAGCATGAGGTGTTGAGACTGAGCGATTTCCCCACCGGGACAGAGTGTATAGTTAGTCATGGTTGACCTTAGATTTGGGACCGTGTGCTTAAGGATTTCCACGACTCATTGAACATTGGTTAGGAAGTATAATAGTTGGTCTTGCATTTGAAACATTAATCCTAGGGGGAGCATTGTCCGAGTACCCCACTTCTATCAATTGCCTTACCTCTTACTTACTTGTGCCTCTCATTCTTGTTTTTTTATCTTTGTTGAGATTACATTTTATCAATACTATCATTGTTCACTTTCACGTGGTTAAGTAGCAATTTATGTATTTTTACTCCCTACTCCCTATGGATACGATACCCCACTCACCTAGGATTTATTACTCGACAAACCCGTGCACTTGCGTGTCACACACAAGGGGCGTTGTCCAGTTTTTATTGCCGTTGCCGGGGAGTAGGCATTTACAGATACTTTGCACTTTGCTATCTTAGCTATTCATTCATGCTATTTCATATCTTCTTGTTCTATCATCATTCTAATTTTGTTTTCTTTATTTTGGTGCAGCTCCAGGTTATGACCTGAGGGAACCCTTTGACATTGTTTGAAGATGTTCCTGAACTTGAACGTACACTCAGAAGAAGGAGGAAAGAACCTATACTAGAACTGTCGAATCTAGCTGAAGTGAAAGTTGAAGGATCTGACAATATGGCAGTATCGAATTAACAACAGAGAACACTCTCTGATTACGCCAGACTGTTAGTATTGTGGATACAATCTAGCACAAAATTTTAAACTAAAATCGGCATTCATCAACATATTACACTAGTCCGCACAGTTCAATGGTTTGGCCGATGAGGATCCAAATAGTCACATACAGAATTTCTTAGAAATGTGTGATATGCTCAAGATCAATGGTGTTACGGATGATACCATCAAGTTGAGAGCCTTCCCATTTTCCATAAAGGTGAGAGAGAAGCAGTGGCTACACTCATTACCTAGAGCATCGATCACTACATGGGAAAAGATGGTAGAAGCTTTCCTTGCCTGTTATTTTCCTAACAGAAAATCTGCAAAGCTTAGGAAATGAGATCTCGTCCTTTGTGCAAACGGAATTGGAGTCTCTATTCGAGGCATGGGAAAGGTTCAAGGAACTCCTGTGAAAATGTTTTCAACATCGGTTTCTAGAATGGATGATCATTCAGACTTTTTACAATAGTTTAAACCCAAGTACAAGACAGTAACTTGATGCACTGGCGTGAGGTACCTTAGGTAGCAAGATCCCCAGAGAAGCCCGGTAATTAATTGAAGAAATGGGATTTAACAGCTACCAATGGAATGCAATCATCAGATACACGATTCCAATTGGTCGAGGCTACACTTTGCAACCACACAAACAAGTGGGGCAAATTGCAAAGTCTTTATCAGAGAGACCACAAGGTAGTTTGCCTAATAATACTGAAACCAACCCACGCGAACATGTAAAGATGATCACTTTGAGAAGTGGTCGTGAGATGGAGGGCAAACTTCCTAGTGAGAAGACCATTGTTGAGGCAAAAGAGGTCATGGAGATTGAGGAAAGAGTTAATAAAGAAAAGGAGGTGGCATCCCCACCTTACAAGCCTAGAATTCCTTATCCTTCATGATTGACGAACGACCAAAATGATGAGCAATACAAGAAGTTCTTGGGTATATTCAACCAATTACACATCAACATTCCTTTTGTGGAAGCATTATCTAAAATGCCTCGGTATGCTAAGTTCTTGAAAGATCTTTTGACCAACAAGAGGAAATTGGAAGAGAGTGCTCAGTGATCTTAGATGCATCTTGCTCGGCGGTTTTGCAAAAGAATATGCCGAACAAGAAGAAACACCTAGGAAGCTTCATTATCCCGTGCAACATTACAAATTTTGTTGAAGAGATGGCATTGGCGGACTCAGGGGCCAGTATCAACGTCATGTCATACTCGTTCTTTCAGAAATTATGCTTGGGAGAGCCTAGGCCCACTCGGATGAGTTTGCAATTGGTGGACTAAACAGTAAGACATCTGAGAGGCATCATTGAAGATGTGCTTGTTAATGTGGACAAGTACATATTTCCTATAGACTTCATAGTGTTAGATGTCGATGAGGATACAGATATTCAATTGATACTTGGGAGGCCATTCTTGTGCACTTCCAAGGCATTGATCGACATGGACGGCGGGGAGTTGACACTGAGGGTTGGAGATGACAAGCTCACATACCACCTCGCCAAATCCATACGATATTCTCTTGACTTTGATGATACTTTATATTTTCTTGACACTACTGATGAACTAATTGATGAATATGTGAAAGAAATGTTGAATCCGGACCCATACGAGGGATTGCTAGACCAAGATGAGGAGAACAAGGAGTTGATGATGCTTGGTCTAGAGGAGAGAGTACTACCTACTCCGGGGATCGTGAAAAATATGCTCTAGAAGATGAAGCAAGCGAGAAGACACCACAAGAAATGCCCAAAGGCTGTTGGGAATGTGCATGAAAGGAACAAGGGTGACAAGCCCTCAAGTGGAAACAACTCGACAACTCCTCTCCCTTCAAGAGGTTATGTTCATCATGCTTCCAAGTCATGGGTAAGAGGGAAACCTTCATCTATGAGCCCCCGTAAAGAAAGATAAGGTACATCAAGCTTAGTAAAGTTAAACAAGCGCTTCTTGGGAGGCAACCCAAGTCTTTACAGTTTTTCTAGTTTTTAGTTTAGTGTTTACATGAATAAGGTTTTGAGTGTTGGTGTCCTGATTTTGAGATGCTATTGCTGTGATTTTCTCGTGGATCTTTGGTGCACAAGCGTGTTTAAATGAGTATGGTGAAGTTTTTGGTCGTTTGAGCATGTCGTGTGTTTTTCTCTAGTGTATTTGCATGATTAAAGCTGGCTCTGAATGTTTTCATATGTTCAAGAATTTTCTGCAGAACCTGCAGAGTTTTCAAAGGCATCCAGAGATAACGCACGGGCGTGTGGAATTTCCACACGCCCGTGGGTCTCTACTGAGAGCTTATCAGAGAAGGCACAGGGTCGTGGACTCGGCCCCAGTGAAGGACCTTGTGAGATTCACACGCCCATTGGTAATTTCCGCATGGGCGTGTGTCTTCCTGCAGTGATTTAGAGATTTTTCCTTAGAAGACACAGGGGCGTGGACTCGACTCTATAGATGACCCTGTGATAAACACACGAAAGTGGGTAAGTTTCGCACACCCGTGTGTATCTCTGCAGAGGAGCTCTCTTTTATCCCGAGAAGACACAGGGGCATACGAGTGCCCCTGTGAGCTGGCCCTGTACAAGTCCACGCCGGTATGCAATTTTCACATGTGCGTGTGAAACACTTAGAGTTGTCTGGGGTTGGACAGAAAAGATATAGGGACGGTCTGCCCCTGTGGGTCGGGTGCACGGGCGTGGGTAAATTTCGGACGCCCATGTAGTTGCGTCCAGAGGGCATTAAGTGTTTTCCTGAGAGAACACATGGGCATGCATTCACCCCTGTGAGTCTTTCTTGTAGCGTCACACGGGCGTGGTTAATTTCCACACGCCTGTGTGGATGCGTAGAATTCCAAGAGATGCGAATTTTTCTTTAAAATCTCTTTGAGATTTTTCTCCATTACACCTTCAATCACTCGAAGAGTATTCTTAATCAGTTCCCCGACCTCGCATTGCTTGGTTAGAGGGTTTTTATTCAATTTCCACCCCGATATCGAAGCTTTCATACTCATTTCATCGATAAACATTTTACCGCCTCTCTTATTCACCATTTCTATTTTTTTATTGGATTAAAAGTTATAATGTGATGCGATTTTCACTCTAGAATGGCTTATTCTTGTTTAGAAAGAGTTTAGATGTGGTTTTAAGTTGTATTTTGGGAATATTGACATGCGGCCGTGCCATTTTCACGCCCCGCAGATCCACACTAGCGTGGAGAATTTCCACACGACCGTGTGGAATTCTGCAGTACTATTTCTTAAGCTTCTTTGATCGTTTCTTCATCAATTATTGCACATACGGCACCGTGTTCAAAGAAGCAAGAGGGTAAATGTCCTAGGGAGACTCTACCTGAGCTAGCACACATTGAATTCTCGAATCCCGAGCATTAGGCTCGATTTGAGAGGTTATCGGGACTCAGTCTTGGACAGTCTAGCTTTGTGGATTTAAGTGTGCTGAGAGAGATTCAGTGGGGTGATGAGTTAAACGATGATATTGATGAGATGATAGCAGTGGGAAGCTGGAGGAGATTATTGTCTATTCGAGAGCCAGCTATCCGCGCATTGACCCTGGAACTGCTGGTATCCTACGAGTTTAATCAGCCATATGGGAGATTCGACACCATTGGTGCTATATAGTTCTGAGCATTTGGACATCAGTTTTACATGTGTCACTGAGTTCTCAGTTCGTATGGGCTTGAATGATGAGACATACACAGATACAAAGGAGTATGGATGCTTGCCGACGGATTACCCTGGCACCTTGACCCCACAGCAAGCATACCGAGCTTTATGTGGACAGGGACAGTATGAACCGGGAGTGTCTAAGGCCTCAGGCTTATCCTGGCTGAGCTACAGATATTTACACTCCGTCTTCAGTAGGTCTATGACTAGCCGAGGTGACAACACAACCGTTTTGAGCCGGCAGACTTAATCTATTTATATTCCATGGTCTGAAATGTGCCGATTCACCTTGGGCATATAGTGGCAGACTTCTTGAGACATTAGGGCCAGTTTGCGAGAGTGGGAGTTTTATTCGCTGGCCCCTACGTCACTAGACTCATTCTGTTGGACGCTATTAGAGGTGCCGAAAAAACAGTCGTTCCCTTCCCTCTTAGACTTGAGACGATTAGGATAATGAGATTAGTGTGTAGAGTTCGGCCTAGAGCATACAATCTAGCTATGGCTGCCCAGAGACCATTAAGGGTGAAAGGAATGCAGCGGAGGCTTCATGACAGGTTCCCGAGCCTCAGCAAACACCAATGGAGACAGGAGCACCCCTTACAATACAGGAGACACTCTGGCACCAGGTACATATTTCTACTCTTTCTCGAGCCCATGATCGATCTGAGAGGCTCGCGAGTGCTGTGTGTGAGCTTCGGACCGAGATCAAGGAGGTTCGAGATGTACAGGTTGCGCAGTACGCGAGGATGATGGCAAGTCTTGACACCATATTGTAGCTATTAGAGCAAGATGCGTCCTCGCCTTTCATCAGGAGACCGAGGAAACCTCCGGCCCCACTAGCCTCACCATCACCTAATCCACTGGCACCTTTCAACTATCCAGCGGTAGCAACAGAGCCGATACCGGATGACACCGACACTTGATACATTTTTCTTCTTTACCTTATGCATTTTATTTTAGACTTGTACACTCAGAAAGGATCTTCCTTTTGAGTTTATCTTTTATGTATGTCTCGAGTTATATTCATTGAACCCCCTTGTGTATACACGCAGATCGTTTTATCAGTATGGGAAATGAGGACTAGTCATGGACACCAGCCTGTTGGAACTTTACTCCCAAGGATTTATCTCCATCAAACGCAACACTAGGAGTTAGGGGAGTATTATTTCAATTGCCACTCCCACATATATACTTGATTGATTTACTTTCTATTGTGCTTGCATGTGTACATTGAGGGAAATGTACATCTTAAGTGTGGGGGGGAGTTCACATTGCACATGTTCTTTATATAAATTTTTATTGACATACATGTTCACATAGCCAATGGTGGTTTACCTTAGTTGCAATGATTGTATTCTCGAGTTTAGGAGAATTTTAACATTGATTTTTTCATGCTCTAGTTTCTTCTTGAATTTCTAAGAATTTTTGCCCGGTTGATACTTGTTGCACTACTCACTCATGAAACTCTTTTGGAAACTCAAGTTCGTTGTTTATGGGACTAATTAGTTTTGTTTTTTGTGTTTTTTTGGCTAAAAAAATAGGAAAAAGAAAAGAAAATAATAATAATGAAATAGATTTATTGTTTAGTTGTGCATTTTCGGTGGAAAGAGCTACCACCTATGAAATATAAAGCTACTCACATAAGTCATATACTAGTTATGCCCTAATGAGAGAAAGAGCTATCTCATGGGATGAGTGAAAGCTACCACCCCATATAGAAAGAGCTACCACCTCAAATGTGTGAAATCCACCATAGTGGCCACTTGGGAAAGGGCTACCTTAGAGGATCTGTGAAACTACTACCATCATTTTACTTTGTTATGTTTTATACATAAATAAGTCCCTTATACTTAGAACTTTGAGGAGAATACTTTGGGTTTAATTCAGTGAGTTTATACACATTTACACGATTTCATGTTTATTGTCCTTTTTTATTCGAGTTTTTATCAAGAGCATTGATTTTTCGTATTTAGTGTTGAAATTTCCCTTACTTTTAGAATGCTCTCCTTGCATGCTTTGGTGAACCTAAAGCCGAGCACTTTCAATATTTTTGTCTTTTATGCTTCAATGTGTTATTTTTGCTTGAGGACAAGCAAAAGCTTAAGTGTGGGGAAGTTTAATAAGTGCTTGTGTGATAAGAATGCGAAGTGTTCTTTCCTTATGTTGCGCATTACTTTTAGCAGGTTTAAGCGCTAATACATGTGTATTTGTGTCCTTTTGCGGATATTTGGTTATGAAGCAAAGTATTGAGAAAATAAGCCAAAAGTAGATCGTAAACACATTATTTGGTGGAATCTTGGAAGGAACAAACATGAAGACACAAATGGGACTCCAAGATACATGAATATGGGCCAACCTCCATGCATTCAAGTCACTACAATAAGTTGGAGGACACAAAGTCTGACTTGTGCATTGATAACAAGACCTCCGCCAATGAAGTTTTTGATTGAAAAAGACGTGCAATCTACAGCATAAACGTGTTCTTGTTTATGTTACCTCTATGAAAAGTGTGGAATTAGGAGTGTTTTAGCCGAGTATTGCAGCATGTACTGTAGCAAAACAATGTAGCAAGTATTGTAGCAGTTACTATTCACAGCTGGCAAAAAACAGGATCCAGAGAATCCACACTGGCATGTGGAAATTCCCCATTCCCGTGTGGAAATTCCACAAGCCCGTTGGAAAAATCTATAGGGGAGTGTGGATTCCCGATTCCAGCCCTATTTAAGCCGCGATTCAGCCTGATTCTTGGGATCTTCTTTTCCCCTTTTCTCCAACTTTCATCAATCTTTAGAGAGGCCTTCGCCTAAGGTTTAGAGAGGCTTTTGGCACGTCTTTGGAGTGGTTCTAAGGATTCAACACCGCGCTTCAATTGGAAGAATGCTATTGGGGGTGCTTTCGTCGGTACCGATACAGGGAGGTGTGCCCTAGGCCGGACAAGGGGACCTTTGGAGAAGACTTAGCTACTCCACAAGACCATCGACATGACTACCGAGGGGGGTTTTCTTATAGAACACTTTTTTTTACTTTCGATTTCATTGTATATTATATTGTGCTCTATGGAGAGCTAAACCCCCTAGTGGGTACTTGGACTTTGTAAACCCTAGGATGTTATTGTTTTATTGATCTTTTATTATGCTTTCCTTACTTGATGTTTCAATTGAGTTCCAATCTTGAATGCTTGTTGAGAGTCAATCTTGGTAACCGTTGTAGATGAGTGACATACTACGAGGGTTAGACATTGCTTGATTGGAGAGGTTTGAGAGGATGAGTCGAGAGGTAGCGGAGCATCCCCTTTCCCCTCCGGTGGGATTTATCCTACCACCATTTCCTTGAGTTCTTTGTTGTTACAATAGAGTGAAGTTCTAAAGGATGAACTCCGCTGGGGCTTAGTTGCGCGAGCAACAGAGTGAAGCGTTAAAGTGACTCTATTGTCTGGGGCTTAAATGTGAGTAGTGGCCTTTCGCCGGGAACAAAGGGTTAGGTCTATACATATGAAGAGGGTTTATCACTTGGATTCCCTAGAACTCCATGCAACTTTACACAGTGTGAGGTGTTGAGACTGGGTGATTTCTCTGCCGGGACATAGGGTAGAGTTAGTCACGGTTGACCTTAGATTTGAGACCGTGTGCTTATGGATTTCCACAACTCATTGAGCATTGATTTGGAAGTATAATAGTTGGTCTTGCACTTGAAATATTAATCCTAGGGGGAGCATTGTCCGAGTACCCAACTTCTATCGATTGCCTTACCTCTCACTTACTTGTGCCTCTCATTCTCGATTCTTTTATCTTTGTTCACATTACATTTTATCGATATTATCATTGTTCATTTTTACGTGGTTAAGTAGCAATTTAAGTATTTTGACTCCCTATTCCCTGTGGATACGATACCCCACTCACCTGGGATTTATTACTTGGCAAACTCGTACACTTGCGGGTCACACGCAAGGGGCGTTGTTAGTGTCCATAGCGAAGGTGGTGAGGAGCTCCGAGGTTTGGCAACAGATGGAGAGGGCGGGCCAAGGAATATTGGTGTTGAAGATTGTTATAGAGAAGAGGGAAAGGTTCGCAGCATCTAACGGCTGTGGCAGTAACACAACTGGATTGTAAATCTTGGGACGCCCCTAGATAACTGGTTCCCTATGTATATATAAGTGCATATGATTTGTCACACTTCTTTTATTAAAGATAAAATTTTTTAACCAATATTTAAGAATAAAGATCAAAGTATATGAATGATAATAATTAAGTCAACACTCAGAATAAATAAATGAGGTTATTTTGAATATATTTATGACAAACTTGATAAAAGTGAATAGAGCTTAAACAGAAATATGTTATATCTCATAAAATTTTTGTATTTTATATTTTATTTTTGTAGATGCGTAAAATTCATCTGTATTATATTAAGAAATTACAAATAAATAATTTATATAGAAATTATTATAACATAAAAGTGGGAGTCGTGATAAAATCATGATTACATATCTGAATGAGATGGTGTTGTTATGTAATTAGCTTAGATATTGTTATATAATTAGCTAAGATAAAAAATTTGATGCTTTTATTTTCATCATAATTTTACAAATTTTCAGTGACACATTTTTTTTACTTTTAATAAAAATATAAATTGCTTGCAACATAAATATATCATAATGTTAATAAAGTTTTTTTAGACATTCTAATGATTATTTTTCTAATGAATAAGTCACTTGATTATAATATTATTTGCATATTAACAGTTAAACATATAAGGTAATCAATTTAATTATGTATAAAAGATATTGTATTTTTTTAAGGCTTAAAATATGTTATTGAGTTTCGTACACAATGCGTGATATGGATTATAAATTTAATTTAGTGTAATTTCATGGATTGGTTGTATAACATGCATATCTAGCTAGCAATATATTTTTATTTCTTTATTTCTGAATTTGTTTATTTATTTATTTATCTTATTGACTGGGATAATCTTTAAACATACATCACAATGAAAAACGGTATCACGTCTGGATTATTCCACCTATTGATTTATAGATGAGTGCATCATTTAAATTAGTACACATAACGATTATTTTATTTTATTTTTAAATTTTAATACCAGTAAGATCATTCAGTAAAATTGATGTAACCTTACTTTTTATTTAAATTTCTTTTTAACAAAATGAACATAGCGCTTCACATGACACTAGACAACGAAGGACCTGCCTACGAGGAAGCCAGAGATCAGAGGGAGATATAGATTTGACGTTAATCAGTACATTGATTATTGGATAAGTTATATTAAATTTGTTTTATTCAAAAAGTAAAACAAACATTAAAACAAATATTTACAGAAAAATTTGTACTTATGAATTTAAAAAAAAATTAATTTATTTTCATAAACTATATCAATATAGTTTAGTTTGTGTGGGTCCTTAATTCTCACCCGGTTTTTAATGAGAGTTAACTAGTTAAAAGTAAGTAAATTACAAATCAAATTTTAATTTTTTATATATGATTTCAAGTGATTGTGGATTCATGACTTCTATTAATGTCAAGCCTAATTACCTCAGACAATGTCATGCAAGACTCCGATTAAAAACAAGTGTGAATGAGAAATTATTTGATAGAATATAACATTTATTTTATTGATTCCATAAAGTTATGAGTACATGAAAATGAACAGAAATATGACAACTATGAACTCTAGTTCTCCTAACCCTACTTTTCTAATTTTTTTCTACCTGCACATGGTTTGTGCCCATTTGATTTGGGTTTCTCTCCACTCTTTTGCCGAAAATCATGTTTGAAGGTTTCCTTTAACTTTGTTGTTTTTTTTATCTTCATTGAATGTTCATCGTTAAATGTTTTTCCTTAGTTTGCATCTTGCACATTACTTGGATTTCAAGTTGTGATCTCCCTATATTTGGGAATAATGACCTTGATGTCCTTCAATTTTTATTCTTGATGACCTTGGCATATCAACCTTGGGAAGCCTTTATGTCTTTACCTTATGGAACTTTTCAGTTCTTTGACTTCTGATGTCTTGAGACATCAAAGTTCATTTGTTATTTAGCTAAGATTTTTTATTGTCTTAACTCTCCCACACTTTGATTATTGATCATATCTTGTATCAACATCTACAAATAAGAGACAAAGTTGAGAGAAAACTCTCAAAGAGAGAACCCAATTGGATTAGACCTCATCAATGGGTCAAAAAGGAGAAGGCTTCAAAGACCTCCCTGTGAGTGTCAAAAGGCAAGGATGATAAAACTCTAAAAAGAGAGAGTCCACCTTGCATTGAATCTCATCAGTGGGTCAACATCTTCATGGAGAGTCTTCAACGACCTGTGAGTATCAAGAGGCTAGAATGAGAAAACTCTCAAAATAGATAGTCCGCCTCCCGTTGGACCTCATCAGTGGGACAAAATCTTCATGGAGAGTCTTCATTGAACTCTCAGTAAACATCAAAACACAATATTGAGAAACTCTCAAAAGAAAGAGCCCACATTGCATTGGTCCTCATTAGTGGGTCAAAATCTTTTATAGACCTTTGTGTGACATCAAGAGGCAAGAGTGAGAATCTCTCAAAAGAAGAAAGCCCACCTTGCATTGGGCCTCATCAGTAAGTTAGAGGAGAAAAATTTTAGACCTCCCTATGTGTGTCAAGAGGGAAAAGCGAGGAAACTCTCAAAAGGGAGTCCTTCTTAATTGTCTTGGACCTTATTAGTGGGTCAAGAAGGAGAAAAGTCTTCAAAATCTTCTCTGTGAGCCTTAAGAGTCAAGAAAGTGAAAAATTGTCAAAGAAAATTTTCACCTTGCATTGGATATCATCATTGGGTCAAATAAGTGAATGAAACCTTCAAAAACCTCCCTGTGAACATTAACAGCTAAGTGGGTTAAAGAAGACAGTTCCTACAAATTAATAAAAAGGGCCTTCCTTTTCACACAATTCCTTACGCTCTACTTTTTTTACATTTCAACCCCTCTCATGGTATTTTTGCATAATATACCTTGAATTTATTTTTCCACAAATTTCAGAATATTGTTTTCTCAACTAGACCCTTGAACTTTTATTTTGAAATTAAACCACCAAACTTTTCACTTTTGAAATTTTTTATAAATCTTGCACATAAGCCCTTGAATTTCCCTATTTTATCTGTTTACTGCAAATTTTGAAAATAAACCCAAATATACTACACTTTTGCATCTTTCTCCAAGTTTTTCAACTAAGACTCATGAGTACTGGAATGAGATATGACAATTACCATAGGGATGAAGGAACATAGTGGGATATGTCCCCTCCAACTAAGTTTGACACTCATACTTGATTATACATCATGATCATTGTCCTCAATTAATTGAGGTATATAGGTAATTTGGAGATCTGCCATGAGGTTCCAAACCAAGTCTAATCATCACATGCACATAATATATCAAACAAGGCTTGTCAAATGATTTCATTTGTCATTAGGAACCTCTTTTCCTGTGCAAAACTACTTTATTTGAGCATGTGATTGTGGTTCTTGTACACAAAGAACACTGTCTGCATGCATTTTGACCCATTACTATTGGTAGAATATTTAAGAAAATATGACTATTTTAATAAATAAGAGGTCATAGCTCTAGAGTGTATTCTAGTGCATTGATGAGGTTTGAGAACAGTGGCATAATCAGAAATAAAATCAAGGGGGTGTTAGGTTTAACCTTAGAAATAAATATAAAAAATTAATTACATTAATCCAAACTTAAGATTATAATAATTAATTTAAAAAAAAAACATATAAATATACATACCACTAACGGCTATGCATATTTCAAAATCAAACCAAAATAGCTTCATCATCAATTGTTTGAAACACTTGGCGTTCGATATAGCATATCATCATCTCATGCAACCATTCATCTGCTGTCTTATTGTACAAATTGTGTTTGATGATATTCATGGCCAAAAAGTATCTTTCAACTGATGTTGTTGCCACGGGTAAGATCAAAGCCAATTCAATAAGGCGATAAACCAATGGTGATACCAAATGCTTTCTACTTTCAGCTAGTTTCATAGGAAAACTTGAAAGATCATCGCTTTCAACAAAATCAAAACATCTTCTAACACCATGAATGTATGTCTGAAGTTGCTCTTCTAGAACTTGAAGATCTTGTTCTGAAAAATCATTATAATAAATTTCTACAGGGTGAAGTATCCTACCATGATGGAATCTAGAAAATGAGTTTCTTGGATCAAGACATGATAGTGGATATAAAATGTGAAATGATTTTCTTTTAAAATAAATGTCTTCAGACCATTAAATTCACCTCTCATATTTGAGGCTCCATCATACCCTTGTCCTCTCAATTTTGAAATTGATAACACATGATGACCAAATAATTCATCTAAATTTACTTTTAGAGAAAATGTTGAAGTGTCGGTTACATGTTGAATCACAAGAAATCTTTCAACAACCTAACCTTGCTTGTTCACAAACCTCAAAATGACTGTCATTTGTTCATTTATTGATTTATCTCGAGACTCATCAACAATTAGTGAGAAATTACTGTCACCAATTTCAATAATAATTGCTAATGTTGTCTCTAGAGCGCAAGCATTCACCAATTATTTTTAAATCAATGGAGAAGTAAATTGATTATTCCGAGGAGCATTTTTGTTAATAACATTCCCGGCATTCTCAACCCTTTTTCGCATACCAATTGAGTATCTCCAGAAGGTTCCCCTTATTTTTACAACTTGAAGACTCATCATGACCACCGATTCTAAGACCTTGTACCAAAAGAATTCGTACAACATCTAAAACAGTTGTTAGCCGAGAGTCATAATCGATCTCCATTTTATGCCCATGAGAAGATTAAACATGTAACACATTTTGCCTCTGATTTTGAAAATCTTCACAATGTCATCTAACATCATTATGTGCACTATTTACTAGACGTATGTGTTGATTAAAGGCCTCAAGTGCTTTCCTCCAATTAGAAACCCCTTTTCTTATAACAATATCACTTGCTCTCTTTTCACTTCTATAATACCTAAAAAGATAACAATAAAAACAATTAGCTTCATCTTTTGCAACACTATATTCCAACCAATCATACTTTTGAAACCCCACTCCTTGAAAGCGTCGCATTTCTTTTCCTTGTTTTTTTTTTGGGAAGTCATATATAGTTGGTTAACATGGGCCTTTCAATAAATACGGTCTTCAAACTTGATCTCTAATACCCACATCATACTCTTCAATTAATTTGCAAGTTTTAGGATCAACAATGATATCATCCGGACGTAGCTCAACACGAGTTCTCTTTTGTGCTCTAGTGCTAGGTTCAGAAGAAACACTTGTTCCTGATTCACGACTTTTCGGTTTAGGTTTAAAAACCTCTCCATATATATATATATATATATATATATATATATATATATTTAATAATTAATTCAACAAGCAATTAAAACCCAAATTAACAAATAATGTAAGTAAAAACAACTAAACTCAATTAAAACCCAAAGCAACAATTATTCAACAAGTATTCAACAATTATTCAATGCAACAATTCTTTAATAAAATAATAAATTCCAAATATATATAATAATACAAAATTAATGTGAATTTAGTTAATTATCAAACACTTAAAATAACTCCTAAACTCAAAACTAGTTCAAGCTCCCTGGAGGCTATGACTAGGGTGTCCTATAAATGTAGAATTTAAAGAGCATTGAGTATTCATGTAGTCAACTAATTTGATGCAACTGACATTTGTAATCTCCTATATTTTGCAACCATTTTCGGAAATTTCCAAGCAAGTTGCTTTGATGTTCATATTTAATGTTCAAAGTTAATGAAGAGATACATATAAAACTATTATAGCTGCAATACTATTTCAATGTATACTAATTATATGAGATTTGATATCCTTTTAGTTTTGTATATTGAGTAATGTTATTACTATGAAGCAAAGAAAGACTGAAAAACTTTAGTTTATTCTGATTGACATATTGTTATCCTACATAATATTATTTTTTATTTCCTTATTGATATTGGTAGGACTCTTTGACATTAATTATACAATATTCAATATTTGTCTTAAAATAAAAGTCCTTGCCTTAATGTTAGAAGCTAAAGAACTTTTCTTGTACTCAACCTCAAGAACAATAATGAGATACTGGATAAGTATAGTTCTACAGGGTCAGGTCAAACTGTCAAAGTTTCTCCATTCACAGATTCTATCACAAGTTTCAAGCAAGTACAAAGTGATTTTACTCTCCATGAAACAGAGAAATAAAATCAGACTAGACATGTGAATTTAAGAATACAAATCTGACTTTCTCTTCCATGGCATAATAATTTTAAAAGAAAAACACAACATCCATGAAATAAATGAAGATATGAATTGTTGCAATTTATGTTCAGTTTTGTATATTGAGTATGAGTAATGCTATTACTATGAAGCAAAGAAACTCATAAATTGATCATGGATCTATCTATTGATTCTATTACTCACATCAATATATCAAAAATAGAAAAGAAAGATGATTTTAGAGCACTCATCTCTTCTTTGTTGATGAGCTCCAACTCCAAGTCAAGTGTGGACTGGATAGTCTGGATTAAAAATTTCAAATAGAGAAAGTCAAAAAGAGATCCAACTCAACTCAGCAACAAGAATGATGGATGAAGAATGGGTTGTGATTCATAATGCTTGCCATGTTATCGGAAATTGAGAAAGGTCAGAAATTCAGAAATTAGAATATCTGTCGAGTCACCACTTGCCAATGCTGTTGAGATTTCTTACTCTACTTATGCTCAGTTGCTTGTGAATTAACAAAATTGTGACAGTATGAGTTGTAATTTGAAGAAAATTCAGATAATGATAGAGAGGAAGACATTAGATATGGTCACATGGTACACAATGAGTTCACATGCTGCTTGATGCACTCTCCACAAGTGTACGGATCGTAACAAGTAATAGAGTGGTACTCCATGAGGGGTAGGGTTGTCAAACCATAGGGACTGGACTTTTAGTACAAATTGATTTTCTAATCTCTAGTAAGTCAAAGCTATATGAGTGCGAGGTGTTGAGATTGGACATGGTTGAGAGGGTTTATCATTTGGAATCCCTAGAGCTCATTGCAATTCTATATGAGTGCGAGGTGTTAAGATTGTTCGATTTCTCCTCCGGGACATGTATAGAGTTAGGCATGGTTTACCTTAGATTTGGGACTATGCAATTAAGGATTTTCACGACTCACTATTGCATTAATTAGGAAGCATAATAGATGTTTCTTGCACTTGAAATGATTGTCCTAGGCGCAATAATATCCGGGTACCCCATCTTTATCGATTGCCTTACTTTCTCCTTTATTTGTGCTCTCTTTCTTGTTGTTTTTACTCTTGAGAATTGAATCTTGTCACACATATCACTATTCATCTTCCACATTAGTTAAGAAACAATTTAAGTGTCTTTATTCGCTACTTTCTGTGGATACGATACCCACTCATCTGGGATTATTACTTCGACACCCGTGTACTTGTGGTGTACACGCATATTCGGGCGTGTCAAGTTTTTGACGCCGTTGCCGGGGAGTAGGCGTTTAGAGATACTTTGCACTTTGTTTTTCTCAGCTATTCATTTATTCATTCTATTTCATATCTTCTTATTCTATTATCGTTCAAATTTTGTTTCCTTTTTTTTGGTGTAGCTCCAAGTTATGACCCGAGGAAATCCCTCCATACTGATAGAAGGAGATCCCGGGCTAGAACGTACACTTTGAAGAAAAGGGAAAGAATCTGTACATTAAAAGTCTAATCTAGCTGATTTGGAGCTAGAAGAATTTTAAAACATGGCAGAATAGAATGAGCAGCAGCGGACATTATCCGATTGTGCCAGACCTTCAGTATTTGGAACACAATCAAGCATTGTGTGTTCCCTGATTATAGCTCAGAACTTCGAGCTGAAGCCGACATTCATCAATATGTTGCAGCAATCCGCGCAGTTCAATGGTTTGGCAGATGAGGATCCAAACAGTCATATAGAGAACTTTCTCAAGGTGTGTGATATGCTGAAGATTAATGGGGTAACGGATGATGCCATCAAGTTGAGGGCTTTTCCATTTTCCTTGAAAGGGAGAGCGAAGCTGTGGCCACACTCATTACCTAGATCATCAATTACCACATGGGAGGAGATGGTAGAAGCTTTTCTTGGCCGTTATTTCCCTCCCAGAAAATCTGCAAAGCTTAGGAATGAGATCTCATTCTTTGTACAATTGGAATTGGAGTCTCTATTTGAGACATGGGAAAGGTTCAAGGAGCTCCTGAGAAAGTGCCCGCAACACGGATTCCCGAAGTGGATGATAATTCAGACATTTTACAATGGACTAAATCCGAGTACAAGGCAACTCTTGGATGAGGCAGCAGGAGGTACCTTAGGTAGCAAGACCAATGGAATTCTAGGGAGAAAAAAAATGTGGCCGGTCTCCATGAGATAGATGCAGTGACTTTGTTGGCGGCTCAAGTGGAATCATTGAGTAAGAAGTTAGATCTTCTAACTTCGAACAGAGTAGCGGCCATGATTACTTGCACCGGATGTGGTGGAGGACATGCTCCCTCCGATTTCCCGATATCTATTGGTGATGCATCTTCAGTTGAGAAACGTCGATTTTGTAAGTAATAGCATGAGGACTCAAGGGAACCCATATAGTAACACCTACAATATGGGTTGGAAGAATCATCCCAATTTCTGGTAGAGCACCAAGGTCCACAAAAGGCCATGGGGCCACCTTGTTTCCAACAACAAGGCCCAATTGTGGAAAACAGAGTTTTAGGTTTGGAGACCCGAATGACTGATTTGGAGAAGGCCTTAACTAGGTTTGTGCAATCGTCAAATACAAGGTTTGAATCAGTTGAGGTTATACTTCGCAACCATACCGCCTCCTTACATAATCTTGAAAATCAAGTGGGGCAGATAGCGAAGTCCTTATCGGAAAGGCCACATGGAAGTTTGCCGAGCAATACTGAGACCAACCCTAGAGAGCATGTGAAGGTGATCACTTTGAGAAGTGGTCGTGAGGTCGATGGTAGGCTTTCGAGTGAGAAGCCAAATGAACACACACCCGAGGTTATAGAGGTTGAAGAGGGAACAAGCAAAGAGAAGGAGGTGTCATCTCCACCTTTAAAGACAAGGATCCCTTATCCCTCTAGATTGAAGAATGACCAAGGGGATGAACAGTACAAAAAGTTCCTGAGTTTGTTCAAGAAACTCCACATTAATATTACTTTTGTTGAGGCATTGGCCAAAATGCCTAAGTATGTCAAATTCTTAAAGGACTTGTTGACAAAGAAGAGGAAGTTGGAGGAGAGTGTTTCAGTAATCTTAGATGCGTCTTGCTCGGTAGTCTTAGAAAAGAAAATGCCGAACAAGAAGAAAGACCCATGTGGCTTTATCATTCCGTGTAATATCGGCAATCTAGGTGAAGAAATGGCATTGGCAGATTCAGGAGCTAGCATCAACGTCATGCCATACACCTTCTTTAACAAGCTAAGCTTGGGCGAGCCTAGACCTACTCGGACGACTATGCAACTAGTGGACCGAACGGTGAGACATCCGAGAGGTATTATCGAGGACGTGCTTGTCAAGGTGGACAAGTATATTTTTTCAGTTGACTTTAGTAGTGCTAGATGTTGATGAGGATGCGGATGTACCCTTGATACTTGGGAGGCCGTTTTTGCGGACTTCCAAGGCATTGATTGACATGGACGGCGGAGAGCAAACTTTGAAAGTTGGAGATGATAAGCTCACATACCGCCTTGCTGAAGCCATGTGGCATTCTCTTGATTTTGATGATACTTTGTATTTTCTAGACGCTACTGATGAGATTGTTGATGAGTACATGCATGAAATGTTCAATCCGAAACAATACGAAGGCTTGTTCGACCAAGAGGAGGACAATGAAGAAGTAATGATGCTTCATTTGATGGAAGAAGTATCATCTACCCCTGGGATCTTGAAGAAGATGCTCCGGAAAATTGAAGAGGGCTAGGAGACACCACCAAAAACACTGCAAGGATGTTGGAGACGTGTGTGAACCGAACAATTTGAGTGAACCATTTCAAGGCGGCCTCAAGCCTGACAATTCAACCTCTACCCTCAAGAGATTTTGCTCATCATGTTTCCAAGCCATGGGTAAGAGGGCAACTTTCATCTATAAGCCCTCGTGAGGTAAGACAAGGAACATCAACCTAAGTGACATTAAACAAGCGCTTCATCGGGAGATAACCCGAGGGTTTACTGTTTTCTTAGTGTTAGTTTAGTGTTTGGATGAATAAAGTGTTGAGTGTTGGTGTCTTGATTTGTATATACTTGTGTTGCGATTTTATTATGTGTTTTCAAGTTCATCGTGTGTTTTCATGTGAATTTGGCAAAGTTTTGGTCGTTTGAGCTATTTCTCTTATTTTTTCAATGGTATAAATTGCATATTAGGGCAGGCTCTGAGTGTGTAAGCATGTTCAAAAATTTTCTGCAGAGCCTACAAAGTGTCGAGTTAACACACGCCCATGGTTTTGTATTGCAAGCTCATCCAAAGAGGGCACAAGGGCGTGGACTCACACCTGTGAACGACCATACAATCTTCGCACGCTCGTGGGTAATTTCCGCATGTGCGTGTGAAGTCCTGCAGAGATTGGCAGACTTTCCCGAAAAGCACACAGGGGCGTGGACTCGCCCCTGTGGTTAACCTTGTGAAAATCGCATGGGCGCGGGTAATTTCCGCATGCCCGTGCGAATCTCTGTAGAGGAGCTCTCTTTATCCTGAGAAGTCATAGGAGCGTGCGCTTGCCCCTGTGAGTTAGGCTTGTGAATACCTACGCCCGTGTGGAATTTTCACACAGGCGTGCGGAACATTTAGCAAGTTTTGTCAGATGTCTAGAGCAGCCACAGGGGTGTGCGGCTGCCCCTGTGTGTCCGGCGCACTAGCTTGGGTATTTCTCACACGCCCGTGTATTTGTGTTCAGAGGTAATGAGTGTTTTCCCGAGAGCGCACAGGGGCGTGCACCAGCCTCTTTGATGCTTTCCTATGGGCGTACACGGTCGTGTGTAATTTTCGCACGCCCGTGTGGATGTACAGAACTCCAAGAGGCGTGAGTCCTTTTAAAAGGATTATCGTTCCTCTTCACCCTAATATCCTCCGGTTGTCTGAGAGCACTTCTACATTGTTTCCCGACCTCATATCGCCAATTTGGAAGGATTTTACTTGGTTTTCCGGCCATTTTCAAAGCTTTCCCATCTCAACTCAACGGTAAGCCCTATCTTTGATTTCCTTCACAAATTCATGATTTTCATCATTGAAACTAGTCAATAATACTTCGTTTCTTCAATTAGAATGATTATTTATATTTAGAACAAAGAAAAAGCGTTGTAATGGTGCATTTGTGGAGTTTAAAGCGCGGCCACGTCAAGAAGGGCCTAAGCAAGGGGGTGCTACCTTATTATCCATGTAAGAAGGGAAGTGATTTTCCCCAAGCAAGGAGGTGCTCTGATAAACATGAAGTAGATTCACACAAGCAGACACGTCAATTGAAGTAATACATGCAAAGCAAGGTCGAATTCATAGAGACTAGATAGTACTAGTACTAACCCTATCTTCATTAGCTAACTAAAACATGTTACCTGATTAATCTAAAAAGGAAACGAAATAAAAAAACAAGTAAAAGGCCTAAGAAAGGGAAAACAAGTAACTGAATTAGTGAATAAAGATAGTGTATGGATCGATTTCACTTAGGATGATAAAGATTAAGGAGATTCTAGTTTAAAATAGAATAAACCTTATCTAGCAAGAATGAAGGAAATAAAAAATACACCAAGTGCTCTCTCAAGACTCCCTAGTGTCTAAGCCTGTGCTAAGGCTTGAAGTGAATCTCTCCTACTTCTACCCTCACTCGATTGCAATGAGTTCTAGGGTTTCCATGTCAATAATTGGGGACTAACCGCCAAAATTCCAATCAAAAGGTACATGCCACCTTTACTATCTCTAGCGAGCATCAGTGATACGTATTCAACAAAAGTGTGTTCTAATTACAAGGATCTCTCAACACACAAGCAATAACAATATGGAAGTGTGATAAGTGCTTGAGTAGACATATTTTTATATATGTTTTACATGCATTGAGCATCATTTTTACTGTGGTTTATGTCTCATATTGTGTATTTGGTGTTCTTTTATGCATATAGGTTGTGAATGCCTTGAAGAGTAAAAAGGAAGCAAAGATAGGCTATAAAGACATAATGTTGGGAGTTCTTGTTCAATTCAAGGACCAAGACACGAGAGGAGTTTATAAACGTGGAGATGTGTGCCAACTTCCAAGAAGAGTTAAGTCAATTCACTAGTTGGAAGGGCACAAAGGCAGCCACATCTTCATGTTTCTTCTCTTTGTGAAGATTGCAAGACCTCTCAAAGATACATCGATGAAGAAAAGTTTTATAGCCTACCACATGGACGTGTGCCCGGACATGTGGCCTTAAGAGAAGAGTGTTCGGGATCGCGTTTTTGTGAAAAAAAGTACTGTAGCAATTGTACTCGTAGTATTATCGTAGCGAAATTACTGCTCACGCGGCGCGCTGGAAATTCCAGCGCCCGCGTGGAAATTCTTGCGACCACGCGGCGGCGTGGAAAAATCCACAGCGGGCGCGTGAGGGCACGTGACAGACGCGATCTAAGGCCTATAAATAGCCGTTTTGCCTTATTCTTTCTCATCTTTTGTGCGGCTCTTGAGGGGTGAGACGGCTAGGGTTTGGAGAGGAGGTCTTTGCGGCTTTGGAGGCGCTTCGTCACCAACTTTGATCGATTCCTCCTCCGTCATAGCATCAAGGAAGCCACCGGTGAACCTAGCTTCGGAGTGGGTCCTTCAAGACGTCGAAGCTCTCCATCAAGGCCATCAGTTCATACATAAGGGGGTTTATTTCTATGGTTTTAATGTACTTTCATTCATTGATGGTGTGTTTTGTATGTTGCTCCATGGAGGGCTAAAACCCTAGAGGGTATTTGGGCTTGTGAACCCTAGGATTCTCATCTTTTGTGGATTTGCTTAGTGTTTCTATTTAATCCGAGTTTGATTAAGTTTTAATCTTGTATTCTCATTGCTTGTTTGTTTAATTAATCCTTGTGGTTGATTGGATTTGCATGATTTGTTGCTTTGGTGGGAGAGAGATCTCCATTACGGTTAGAACCTCAAGATTGAAGAGGGTTGAGAGGGTGAATCATGAGATAGTGAAGTATCCCCTTTCCCCTCCGATTGGTGTATTCTATCTCCATTCCCTAAGCTCTTTGCCACCATATTTGGTGGGAGGCGTGAGATTGCTCGATTTCTCCGCCGGGACCTTGTAGGGGGTTAGGATCCTTCGCCGGGAATTAGGGGTTGGATCAATCTTTAGGAATTGGATACACAATTTGGAATCCCTAGAGTGCTTTTGCGGGTCATATGTGGTGTGAGGTGTTGAGATTGAGCGATTTCTCCACGGGACCTCGTAGGGGACTAGTATCGGTGATCTAGAGATAGACCCGATTATGTTTGGATTTCCACGACTTAACTTACTCATCATAGAAACACTTTGCTTATCCGGTACCTAATACCCTGAATCCTAGGGGAGCAATGCCCGAATACTCCCACTTTTTACTCGATTGAGATTCTTCTTCCATTTTACCCTTGCATATTTGTCTCCGGTGTTCATCTCTTCGACATTAGATCACCACACTATCCCATTATCATTAGGCTAGATAGCGAGAGAAGAAGTTAGTACTAGTAGCCCACTTTCCCTCGTGGATTCGACTACCCGACTCACCGGGTATTTATTACTTCGACACCCGTGCACTTGCGGTACACACACGCATATTCGGACGTGTCAAAGTGCCACTTTTTGATAGCCAAATCCAACAAATAAAACAAGGTTGAATTTGGAAGCAAATGGTAGTTCTATATTAAAAAGCAATCAAAAGATAAAAACAATTCCTAACCTATATCAATCTAGGCACCCAAAGAAGTTAGCCCTCCATGGAGCTCATATTCAATAATACAAAGATTAAACTCAATCCCTAAAGCACTAAACATATAATAGACCCCCCCTCTCTTTCTCAATGATGTGTGGTTGGAGATGATGTGAGCCGCTATCGTCACCAATGGATAATCCATCCGATGACTCCTTCAAACTCCCTCTACAATGGTTCAAGGCCTCCTCTAACCATAGCCAAAGATCTCCAGAGCTTTTCTCCCAAAAATCTGCCAAAACTTAATACCTAAAACATTTTTAATATCTCTATTCATACTAGCTAGACCCGACCCTTACACGGGCAGGTGTATGGGAGTGTTCCTTGCCCATGTATCTCATAGGAGAATCCTGAAATTCTCTGAAAACTCAATGTACACAGGCAAATGTACACGGTTATGTTCTTCTAACTTTGGTCGTGTATCTCCCAGGAATTCCACTTCTTCGGTTTTTCAGTTACATGCTCATTCAACTGCTCCTCTGCCCTTGGTCTTGTCTGGGACGCGCTATTTGATCCTTCAAGTGTACATAGGCATGTTTGACACACCCTTTGCGTGTGTACCACAAGTGCACCGGTTGTCAAAGTAATAAAATTACCCTGGTGAGTGGGTAGTCGTATCCAAAAGGAATAGTGATGACAAACACAAAAATTGCTATTTAACTATGGTGAAGATGGATCAATAGTGGTGCGAACAATATCAATGTGAAAGGAAAAGAAATAAAGAAAACAGGAAAGAGAGAAACAATAAAATGAGATAAAAGGCGATCGATATAAAGTGGGGCACTCGGACATTGCTCACCATAGAACTATTGCTTCAAGTGCAAGACCAATCATTATGTCTCCCAACTGATGTCTAATCAGTCATGGAAATCATTAAACACATGATCCTAAACCTAAGGTCAACCGTGACTAACCCTACAATATGCCCCGGAGGAGAAATCGCTCAGTCTCAACACTTCACACTGTCCAAGGTTGATTAAAGCTCTAGGGACTCCAAGTGATAAACCCTATTCCCTAATCTAGATCTAACCCTTTGGTCCACGCGAAAGACCCCTAGTCATAATTAAGCCGCAACACTAAGGATTACTTCAACGCTTCACTCTGTTGCTTGCACAACTAAGCAAAAGCGGAGTTCCTATCTTAGCACTTCACTCTATTATGACCACAAAGAACTCTTGGAACATGGAGGTAGGATAAATCACACCAAAAGAGAAAGGGGATGTTCCGCTACCTTTCGACTCACCCTCTCAACCCTCTCCAACCTAGCTTTGTCTAACCCTCATGGTGTGTCACTCGTCCACAAGAATTACCAAGATGGATTCTCAACCCTAGTGTCACTCTAAGGGAAAATCAACTCAACAAGTATTCAAGATTGAAACTCAATTCAAACATCAATTAAAGAAAATATAATAAAAGGTCAATGAAACAAAATCATCCTAGGGTTTACAAGTCCAAGCACCCACTAGGGGTTTAGCTTTCTATAGAACAAGATACAATCAATAATGAAATCAAAGGTAAAATCATGCAATCCATGAGTAAAACCCCCTTATAGTCCATATCGATGGTCTTATGGAATAGCCTCATCTTCTCCAAAGGTTCCCTCATCAAGCCTAGGGCACACCTCGCCGAATCGATGCTAACGAAAGCTCCCTCAATAACTATCTTCTGGAGGAACGCAATGTTGAAGGCCGTGGAACCACTCCAAAATCCTTGCCAAAGCCTCTCCAAACCCTAGCCACGAGCACCTCCAAAGATGAAAAAAAGATAGAAAAAGGATCCCTCAAAACGGTTGAAATCGTGACTTAAATAGGGCCGGAATCGGACATCCACATGGTCGTGTGGAATTTCCACACGCCTGTGTGAATCTCCAGGAAATCGATTTTATGTGGTCTGCAAAAAGTAACTGCTACAGTAATTTGCTACAATAACCTTCTGCAGTACTTTGCCAAAATGCTCCCGAATCCACACTCTTCATTGAAGCCACATAAACGGGCACACATCCATGCGGTAGATCAAGTTGCGTCTTCACTAAAAGTCACATTGAAAAAGATCATGCTAACGTTGCACAAGTCAGAACACATGAGTTTGACTGCCTTTGTGCCCCTCTAATTTGCATGTTCACTCGAGCACAATGGAGGTTGGCACACACTCACATGTCTTTGAGCACAACTTGTGTCTTCACGTTTGTTCACTCCAAGATTTCATCAACAATGTGCATCCGTGACCTACTTTGGTTTTTTTCTTCCATAATTGTCTCAACAACCCTACATGCACAAAATAACACAAATACACATGTATAAGCGATAAAATCTGAGGAAAGTAATGCTCATTGTAAGAAAAGAATACTTCATATTACTAATACACAAGCACTTATCAAACTCCCCCACACTTAAGATTTTGCTCATCCTCAAGCAGAAATAAAACATTGAAGCATAAAAGAATAAAATCTTGAAAGTGCTTGGCCTTAGGTTCACCAAAGCATGCAAGGAAAGAATTCTACAAGTAAGGAAAATTTTGACACGGAATAAGAAAAATCAATGCTCTAGCTAAAAACTCGAATCAAAAAGGACAACAAACTCAAAATCGTGTAAGTGTGTGTAAACTCACTCAAGTCAACCCAGCATCTACTCCTCAAAGCTCTAAGTTAGAGGGACTTATTTATCTACAAAAAAGGAAAGAAAATAGATGGTAGTAGCTTCACACATCCTCTAAGGTAGCCCTTTCCAAAGCGGCTGCTTATGTGTCTTTCACACTTTCGAGGTGGTAGCTCTTTCTACCGGGGTAGTAGCTTTCACTCATCCCATGAGATAGCTCTTTCCTTCATTAGGGCATAGCCTACATATGAAGTAGCTTCATATTCCATAGGTGGTAGCTCTTTCCACCCCAATGCGCAAACAAGACTAGCATTTTTTTGTCCAACAAGCAATTAAAGCAAGAAACAAACTAAACTAGTCCCTTAAACATCAAACATGGGTTTCCACAAGGTTTAATGAGTGAGTAGTGCAACAAGTGTCAATCGGGCAAAAAATTCCTAAAAATCCAAGTAAAAACTAGAGCATGAGAAAAGTCAATCTTAAAAATTCTCCTAAACTTAAGAATACAACCATTGCAACTAAGGTGAACCGCCATTAGCTACATGAGCATATATAATAAAAGCATAAGTATAGAACATGTGTAATGTGAACTTCCCCCCACACTTAAGATGTACATTGCCCTCAATGTACGCATGCAAGCACAATAAAATATAAATCAATCAAAAACATATGTGGAGGTGGGCAATTGAAACAATACTCCCCTAAACTCCTAATGGTACACTTGACAGAGCTATATTCCTTGAGAGTTGAGTTTCAATGGGTTGTGGAGCACACAGGGCCATGTGAATATCACATTGACCGTGTCCATGACTAGTCCTCAAATTCCATACTCATAAGACCATCTTCAAATATACACAAGAGGGTTCAGTGAAGCTCAACAAAAACAAAACAAACTTGAGTATATAAAGATAAAGCAATGAAATACAACTCAAGACAACTAAAAATAAAAGATAAACTCAGAAAGAGGATCCTTTCTGAGTGATACAAGTCCAAACTATAATGCTGAAATTAAATACAAAAAATAAGAACAAAGGGAAGTAAAGACGCATCAAATGTCAGTGTCGTTTGCTGTCTGCTCTGCTGCTACTGTTGTTGGTGAGGATACGGACACTGGTGGATCACACGGTACTACTGTAACTGGTGATGGTGGTGTCGGTGATGCCTGGGGGTCCTCAGTCTTATAACAAATGGTGATATCGTGTCTCGCTTGATTAACTGCTGTAAAATATCGAGACGCACCATCACCTCCATGTGGTTTGTAGCCTGTGTGGCGCGAACCTCTGTCAGATCTCCTTGTAATACTCCCATAGCACTCTTGAGCATCTCAAATTGATCATGGGCTCGAGTAGGAGAAAATATATGCACTGGAGGTGGCTCCTATGCTGTAGGAGGTACCTTTGTCAAAATCTGCTCAAGCTGAGACTCGAGTGTAGCCTGTGAACCCTCAGGCTTCCTCTCCCTCAACCTCGGATTGCTATGGTGGGGGCTATATTCGTCACATAGACCCCGTCTATATATCATCATATCATGCCTATGAGCCTCATTGATAAGTGCTTGTGCGATATGAATGCGAAGCGTTCATTCCTTATGTTGAGCATTACTTTTCTCGGGTTTTACACTAATATGTGTGTTTTTATGTTACTTTCATGCAGGTAGGGTTGTGAGGCCGAGTATGAAGGAAAGAAGCCAATGTGGAGCACAATGCGCTGATTTTGGAGGAAATCTTGCTAAGGTTCAAACGCGAAGACATAGGTCGGGTGTGAGATGTTAGAGTGTGTGCCAACCTCCTCGATTCTAGTTGTGACATCCATTTGGAGGGGCACAAAGGCAGTCACACTCGAGCATTCTGACTTATGCACATAGAACAAGAGCTCCACCAACTTGCTATCATTGAAGAAGCAAGTTGACAAGGTCCCCTTGCGTATTTCCCGCAAGTGCACGGGTTTGTCGAAGTAATAATCCCGGGTGAGCGGGGTCGAATCAACAGGGAGTAGGGAGTAAAGACACTTAATTCGATTCTTAGCTATGTGGAGTATCAACAATAATAAGTGTGATAATGATTCAATTCTCTACAATTAAAAGCAACGAGTAATAGAGCAAAAGTAAGAAGGAGGCAAGGCAATCGATAAAGATGGGGTACTCGGATGATGCTTCACCAAGGATAATCGTTTCAAGTGCAAGAACTCTCTATTATGCTTCCTAATCAATGCAATGGTGAGTCATGGAAATCCTTACATACATAGTCCCAAATCCAAGGTCAACTATGCCTAACTCTATTCATGTCCCAGAGGAGAGATTAAATAACCTCTCAATCTCGCACTCGAATAAAGTTGCAATGAGCTCTAGGGATTCCAAGTGATAAATCGCTTCCTAATTATAGACCTAACCCTTTGGTCCAGGCGGAAGGTCCCTAGCCACAATTAAGCCCTAGATACTAAGATCCCCTCAACGCTTCACTCCATTGCACGCGCAACTAGGCCCAGCGGAGGTTCATCCCTTAGAACATTCACTCTATTATGGCCGCAAAGAACTCAAGGAACAGAGATAGAATCTATCACGTTGGAGGGGAAAGGGGACGCTCCTGTACCTCTCGACTCACCCTCTCAACCCTCTCCAACCTAGCTTTGTCTAACGTTCGTGGTGTGTCACTCACTCACAAGGTTACCAACAAGAACTCTCAATCCTAGTGTCACTCTAGGGGAAATGTTCATACAATCAAACATTCAAGGTTGGAACTCACAATAAACATCAATTTATTGAAAGCATAATAAAGAAGTTCAAAGAAATGAATACATCCTAGGGTTCACAATCACCCAAGTACCCACTAGGGGTTTAGCCCTCCATGGACCTAAGTACAATCAAAGAAATCGAATGTAAAAGCAATGAATCCATAAAAAAACCCCCTCGATGGTCGTGTCGATGGTCTTACAGAGAGTCCTCTACTCGTCGTCCAAGGATTCCCTCGTCCGGTATAGGATACGCCTCGACGGAAACTCCCCTACCAACCTTCTTCCTCAGGAATGATGATGTTGGAGCCGTAGAACCTCTCCAAAACCTTGGCCAATACCCATCAAAACCCTAGCCAAAGCCCTCTCTCAAGTTGGGGAAAAGATGGAGAAAAGAATACCAAAATCGGGGCTGATTCGGCTTTAAATAGGGCTGGAATCGGGCGACTACACGGGCGTGGTCGCTACACGCGCCCGTGCAGAATTTCCACAAGGGCGTGGATAATTTCCACATGCCAGTGTGGATTCTCTGTTTCTCTGATTTCTCGGCCGGCTGTGAACAGTGCTTCTACAGTACTTGCTACCGTGTTGCTACAGTGCTCTGCTACAGTCTTAGACCTGAATAACGTCCCAATTCCATACTTTCATCGGGGTAACGCAAACGGGCACACGTTCACGTCGTGAATCACTTACTTCTTCAATGATATATATGTTGGTGGAGCACTTGTTCTTATATGCATAAGACGGAATGCTCGAGTGTGACTACCTTTGTGCCCCTCCAAATGGATGTGCTCACTCGAATGCGAGGAGGTTAGCACACACTCTAGCAGCTCACACCTGTCCTATGTCTTCGCGTTTGAACCTTAGCAAGATCTACTCAAAAATAGGTGCGTTATGATCCACATTGGCCTATTTCCTTCATACTCAGCCTCACAACCATTCCTGCATAAAAGTAACATAAAATCACACATATTAATGTAAAAACCTGAGAAAAGTAATGCTCAACATAAGGAATGAACACTTCGCATTCATATCGCACAAACACTTATCACAAGTGATCCACGACGTGAACGTGTGCCCGTTTGCGTTACTCCGATAAAAGTATGGATTCGGGAAGCTATTCAGGGCGGATACTGTACCAGAGCACCGCAGCAACGAGGAGCAAGTACTGTAGCAGCACTGTTTACAGCCGGCCGAGAAAAAAGAAGTTCAGAGAATCCACAATTGCATGTGGAAATTATCCACGCCCTTGTGGAAATTCCGCACGAGCGCGTGAAGCATCCACGCCCGTGTAGTCGCCCGATTCCAGCCTATTTAAAGCCTAATCAGCCCCGATTTTAGTATTCTTTTCTCCATCTTTTCCCCAACTTGAGAGAGGGCTTTGGCTAGGGTTTTGAGGGGTATTGGCCAAGGTTTTGGAGAGGTTCTACGGCTCCGACATCGTTATTCCTTAGGAAGAAGGTTGGTAGGGGAGCTTCCGTCGAGGCGTATCCTATACTGGACGAGGGAATCTTTGGACGACAAGTAGAGGACTTTCCACAAGACCATTGACACAACTATCGAGGGGGTTTCTTTATGGATTCATTGCTATAACATTCTATTTCTTTGATTGTACTTAGCTCCATGGAGAGCTAAACCCCTAGTAGGTACTTGGGTATTTGTGCACCCTAGGATGTATTCGTTTCATTGAATCTCTTTATTATGATTTCAATTAATTGATGTTTATTGTGAGTTCCAACTTTGAATGCTTGATTGTATGAACATTTCCCCTAGAGTGACACTAGGGTTGAGAGTTCTCATTGGTAACCTTGTGAGTGAGTGACACACCACGAGCGTTAGACAAAGCTAGGTTGGAGAGGGTTGAGAGAGTGAGTCGAAAGGTACATGAGCATCCCCTTTCCCCTCCGATGTGATAGATTCTTCCTCCGTTCCTCGTGTTTTTTGCGGCCATAATAGAGTGAATGGTCTAAGGGATGAACTTCCGCTGGGGCTTAGTTGCGCGTGCAACGGAGTGAAGCGTTGAGGTGATCTTAGTATCTAGCGCTTAATCGTGGTTAGGGACCTTCCACCTTGACCAAAGGGTTAGGTCTATAATTAGGAAGAGATTTATCACTTGAAATCCCTAGAGCTCATTGCAACTCTATGCGAGTGCGAGGTTGGGAGGTTATCTAATTTCTCCTCCGGGACATGTATAGAGTTAGGCATAGTTGACCTTAGATTTGGGACTATGTAATTAAAGATTTCCACGACTCACCATTGCATTGATTAGGAAGCATAATAGAGGCTTCTTGCACTTGAAACAACTATCCTAGGTGGAGCATTATCCGGGTACCCCATCTTTATCGATTGTCTTACCCCCTTCTTTACTTTTGCTCTCTTACTTGTTGTTTTTATTGTTGAGAATTGAATCATTGTCACACTTATCATCATTGATCTTTCACATAGCTAAGAAGCGAATTAAGTATTTTTATTCCCTATTCCCTGTGGATTCGATACCCGCTCATCCGGGATTATTACTTCGACAAACCCATGCACTTGAGGGATATACTTTGCATTTTGTTTTCTTAGATATTTCACCATACATTCTATTTCCTATCTTCTTATTCTATCATTGTTCTGACTTTTCCTTATTCTTTTTATTGTAGATAATGATTAACATGTTTAAGTCATTTGACACTATCATGAGAATGGTTGAACACGTGGAATAGAAAGTTCAACCAATTACATGGCATGACATGTCGTGTTATTCTCACCATGAGCAGTGTACAACTCAACTACCAGTAGAAGAATCGATTGAAGAGTACATCGCCAGGATTCAAGGGCAAAACTATGAATTAGATAGTATGATAAAGCAGTTTGAGGAATCCACGTCGGTGTCAATGAGCAGCCAGTTGGAGAAAAGTGTAGAAAGAATCCTTGCTCAGTTTGATTCTTCCTATCAAGACCAAAGGTAGGAACTCTTTTCAGTTGGGGTTGCTATTTCAAAAGGGGAACTATGTGGAATGGACACGTTGATATCCGTTGCAGATTGTAAAGAAATAGATACCCAGTTAGAAGAGGAGGAGAATAACTGTGAACATGAGGCAAATGATTTCGAGGAGATTGATAAATTAAAGGAAGGCAGCTTGCGTCCATCAATTGTTGAACCACCAGAACTTGAGCTTAAAACTCTTCCAACACATTTGGAATATGCATTCTTAATGAAGGACTCTAAACTCCTTATGATTGTAGCTTCAAACTTGTCTGCGCAGCAGAAGGATAAACTTGTTAGCATGTTGAAAAAGCACAAATCAGCTATTGCATGGAAGATCTCCGACATTAGGGGTATAGACCCATCATTCTGCATTCATAAGATCCTAATGGAGGATGACTACAAATCTGTGATCCAACCTCAGCGAAGATTGAACCCGAATATGAAGGAAGTTGTTAAGGCGGAGGTAATAAAACTTTTGGATGCAGGAATTATCTATCCCATATCAGACAGCAAGTGGGTGAGCCCGACCCAAGTTGTCCCGAAAAAAGGAGGAATGACAGTAGTGAAGAATGAAAAGAATGAGTTAATCCCCACTAGGATAGTTACTGGTTGGCGAGTTTGCATTGACTATAGAAGACTGAATGACGTCACTCGGAAAGATCACTTTCCTTTGCCATTTATTGACCAAATGTTGGAACGACTAGTGGGGCATCATTTTTACTATTTCCTTGATGGCATGTCGGGATACTTTCAAATCCTAATAGCTCCAGAAGATCAAGAGAAAACCATATTTACTTGCCCTTATGGTACTTTTGCTTATAGACGAATGCCTTTCGGGTTGTGTAATGCCCCTGTAACATTCTAGCGCTGCATGACGGCCATTTTTGATGACTTTCTCGAAGATATTATGGAAGTTTTCATTGATGATTTTTCAGTGTTCGGGGACTCTTTCGATGCTTGCTTAAATAATTTGGAAAGAGTCTTAGTGAGATGTGAAGAGACGAATCTCGTCCTCAACTGGGAGAAGTGTCACTTTATGGTGGAAGAAGGCATTGTCCTTGGACATAAGATTTCCCAGCCAGGTATGGAGGTGGATAAGGTGAAGATTGAGATAATTGAAAAGCTTCCTCCGCCTACGAATGTTAAAGGGATCCGCAGTTTCTTGGGTCATCCAGGTTTTTACAGAAGGTTCATTAAGGACTTTTCGAAGATCTCCCAACCGTTGACCAAACTCTAGGAGAAGGATACTGCTTTTGATTTCGGAAATGATTGTCTGAATGCATTTAATATGCTGAAAGAAAAGTTAGTGCATGCAACAATCCTAACAACAGCGAAGTGGGATGAGCCGTTTGAAGTAATGTGTGATGCTAGTGATTATGCAGTGGGAATGGTCTTGGGTCAGAGGAGAAGCAAGTAATTTCAACCGATCTATTATGCTAGCAAGACTCTCATAAGTGCACAAGAGAATTACACCACTACTGAAAAGGAATTATTAGCAGTAGTGTTTGCTTTTGATAAATTCAGACCATATCTCATCCTATCTAATATCACAGTGTTCACGGATCACTCTGCACTCCGTTATCTCATGAATAAGGCAGATGCGAAACCGAGATTGATTTGGTGGATATTGTTATTGCAAGAATTTGATATGGAAATAAAAGATAAAAAGGGGACAGAGAATGTGGTTGCAGATCATCTGTCGAGATTAGAAGATTGTGAGGGGCAAGAACCAGCAAGCAAGGAAATTAATGATTTCTTTCCTGAAGAGCATCTGTATGCGGTACGGGTATCAGAATCAAAAGATGTTCCATGATTCGCAGATTTTGTGAATTATCTGTCAGGAAGGGTATTGAAGCAGGGTTTAAGCTTTCAGCACAAGAAGAAAATTTTCAGTGACCTTAACAACTTTTTTTGGGAAGATCCTTACCTGTTCCGTATTTGTGCAGATCGGGTGGTGCGAAGGTGTGTTTCTAGGGAGGAAGGTTGGAACATCATTGCGCATTGTCACTCAGGCCCAGTGGAAGGGCATTATGCTTTAAGTCGAACTGTAGAGAAGGTTTTAGCCGCTGGGTTCTATTGGCCAACCTTATTCCAAGATGTTCATCAATTCGTTTTATGATGTGATAGTTGTCAAAGGGCTGGAAATTTATCATGAAGGGATGAGATGCCTCAAAATCCCATGCAATTTTGTGAGGTATTTGATGTATGGGGGATTGATTTTATGGCACCATTTCCGAAGTCCAATGGAAATCAATACATTCTGGTAGCAGTTGATTATGTTTCTAAGTGGGTAGAAGCCCAGGCTCTTCCAACTAATGATGCAAGAACTGTGGTGAAGTTTTTAAAGAAGCTATTTACTCGCTTTGGAACTCCAAGAATTATCATCAGTGATCGGGGAACCTATTTTTGTAATACACAATTGGCAAAAGTGTTAAAGCGTTATGGAGTTCATCATCGTCTTGTTACTCCTTACCATCCACAAATAAGTGGGCAAGTGAAGGTTACAAACAGAGAACTCAAGAGAATATTAACCAAATCAGTGGAACAAGGGAAACGAGATTGGTCCGAAAGGTTGGATGACACACTTTGGGCTCATAGAACAGTATACAAAACCCCAATAGGGACCACTCCCTATAATTTAGTGTATGGAAAATCTTGTCATTTACCGGTGGAATTAGAGCACAAAGCATATTGGGCAATTAAAGTGATGAATTTCGACTTGAGCAAATCTGGAGAACAACGAATATTGCATCTCAACGAGTTAGACGAATGGAGGATGAAGGCATATGAGAATGCAAGGATATACAAGGAAAGAATTCAGAAGTGGCATGACAAGCATATTAAGATTCCGAAGGACTTCAAAGCAGGCGATCAGCTGTTACTATTCAACTCTTGTCTACGTTTATTTCCGGGGAAACTAAAATCAAGGTGGTCTGGTCTGTATACCATAACCGAAGTTTCACCCCATGGAGCCATTGAGATTAACCATCCGGAGAAGGGCACATTCAAGGTGAATGGACATAGGCTAAAACCATACTATGGCGGAGAGATTTGCAGTGACAATAGAGAAGTATTTTTCCTCCATGAACCCCCGTGAGGTAAGACAAGGTACGTCAAGCTTAGTGACGTAAAACAAGCGCTTCTTGGGAGACAACCCAAGTGTTTACTGTTTTCTTATTTTTAGTTAGGTTGTTTGCATGAATAAATTGTTAAGTGTTGGTGTCTTGATTTTTATGATGCTTGTGCTGCGATTTTATTGTGGGTTTTTAAAGTCATTGTGTGTTTTCAAGTGGAATTGGCGAAGTATGGTCGTTTGACCTCTATTTCATGTTTTTCACTGGCAAAATTTGCATAATAGAGCAGGCTCTGAGTGTGTACACATGTTTAGAAATTTTCTGCAGAGGCTGCAGATTTTTCTAAGTCATCCAGAGAAAACACACGGGTGTGTGGAATTTCCGCACGCCCGTGGAGTTGCACTGCGAAGCTCATCCAGAGAAGGCACAGGGGTGTGCGGCTGCTCCTGTGAATGACCATGCGACTGTCACACGCCCGTGGGTAATTTCCGCACGGGCGTGTGCATTCCTGCAGAGTTGGGCGGATTGTCCCGAGAGCACGCAGGGGCGTGGACTCGCCCCTATGGGCGACCTTGTGAACCACACATGGGCGTGGGTAATTTCCACACGCCCGTGCGAAATTCTGCAGAGGAGTTCTCTCCATGCCGAGAAGACACAGGGGCGTGTGGCGGCCCCTTTGAGTTGGGCATGTGACTGTCCACGTCCGTGCGGAATTCCCACACGGGCGTGTAAAACATTTGACAAAATTTCTCGAATATCCAGCGAAGCCACAGGGGTGTGCGTCCACCACTGTGATACCTTTGTTTGAGGGTGCACCGGCGTGGGCTATGCCGCACGCCCATGTGGATCTCCAGGAATTAAAGTCTGTCTGCTCTCCCAATACAATAGTCACACCTTACTCCTCAGCTGACCCTAGGTCGCTCAAAGAACATCTTCCAACATTCTCTTGACCTCTTCTTGCTGTCTTTGAATCAATTGATTGTGCATTGTGCGGATTGTAGAGGTGTTTTGCTTCAACTCATCGGTAAGACCTTATTTCTTCTCATCATCGACTTCCCTTGAGTCTAGCTGATTACATGCGATTTAAATGGATAATACACATCGGTTTCTTGCTAAAATAGTTATGATTTGTTTTTGAGAAGATCTATGAGTGAGATGGGGTTGTAACTAGGAGAATGACTGCAAAGGCCATGCGTTTTCCACACCCTGTTAAAGTACACGGGCGTGTGGAATTTCTGTACGATCGTGCGTTATTATTTTCCTGCAGAAATTAATTGATTTTCTTTTCTAATACACACAGGTATGGCCACAAGATCAAAGAAGGCAGTCGCTAAACGTCCTAGAGGGCCTGCCCCTGAGCCGGAAGTCATGAAATTCACAATTCCTGAGTATCGAGCTCGGTTTGAGCGGTTAGCGAAGCTTAAGTTTGGTCAAACGCGAATCCCGGATGTTGGGTCACTCAGGAAGGTGCAACTAGTAGATGACATGGCTGATGAGGTCGAGAAACTATTATCAGTCGGTAGTTGGCACAAGATATTGAATATTCATGACCCTACTATCCGTTCACTCACTTTGGAGGTGCTTGCTTCATTTGAGTTCGACCGCTCTTATGCTCATTTTGATAGTGTCGGCGCTATTCAGTTCAGAGCTTTTGGGCAACATCATAGTATGAGCGTCACACAGTTCTCCACTAGACTTGGTTTATACGATGAGGAGTATCTTTTGAGACCCGAGGAGTATGAGAGTCTTCCAATTGACATGTCAGGTTTATCTCCCACGGAGGCGTATAGAATACTATGTGGTAAGGGGCGATATGAACAAGGAGTGTCCAAGGCCTCATGTTTATCTCGACCTAGTTATAGATATCTTCACGCCATCATAAGCAGGTCAGTGAATGGTCGCGGTGATAGCACAGGAGTCATAAACAAGCAAGAACTTCTGTACTTATACTCCATGATGCGAAACGAGCCGGTCCATCTGGGGCATATTTTAGCGGAGTATTTGAAGCATCAAGGACAGTATCCCAGACTAGGTGTCATTTTCTCCAGTCCATACATTACTAGACTCATTTTGGGGATCAGTCTACGAGACACAATCAGCGGAGCCGAGAAGACAATCATACCAGCACCACTTGGGTTAGAGACAATGAGGCTCATGGGTTTTGTCCGTAAATGTCCAAATGGTGTTTATGTGCTCAATATACCATTCGAGGATAACGGTGATGAGCCTCAGTCAGCACCAATGGAGACTGATGCACCTCCAGCGGCGGAGAACATATCCCCCGTACGTTTGTTTACACAATCTCAAACCCATGATCTCTTTGAGAGGCTCGAGAATGCTTTAGGAGTGGTGCGGGTAGAGGTTTCTGAGATCAGGGCCACGTAAGCCGCTCAATAAACAGAGTTCATGGCACGCTTTGACGTATTACAACAGATTTTAGAGCGAGACGTCGCCTCTTCATTTATTTTGCGACCGAGGACTCCTCATGCTCCCTCGATATGTACGGCACCCTCATCTCCTACCCCGGCACCGTGGACCCACCATGTGCATCTTCACCAGCAGCAGCAGCAGCACCTGAGCCCGAGGGCGACACCGACATTTGATTTTTAGTTCTTTTTCTTTTATGCATTTTATTTTAGACTTGTTCACTCAGAAAAGATTCTCCTTTTGAGTTTATTTTCATTTTGCATCTCAAGTTGTATTCATTGTCTATCTTTTATATATACTTGAGATATTTTGTTTTTATTGAGCTTCACTGAACCCCCTCGTGTATGCGTGCAGATGGTCTTGTCTTCTTTGGAATTGAGACTTAGTCATGTGTACGGCCAAGGTGCTTAGGCACTTAGCCGTGTGAGCTTCACAACCCGTCGGAATACTACCCCCATGGAATTAGCTTCATCAAATGCAACACTAGGAGTCAGGGGAGTATTGTTTTGATTGCTTCTCCCACATTTGCTTTTGAACGATATATATTTTCAATGAGTTTGCATGTGTACATTGGGGACAATGTACAACTTAAGTGTGTGTGTGGGTGGGGGAGTTTTATAGTGCACACATTCTTTTTCTATTGTTCTTAATTGATATATGCTCACATAGCCAATGGCGGTTCACCCTAGTTGCAAGGATTGTATTCTTGAGTTTAGGAGAATTTCTAACATTGAATGTTTTCATGCTCTAGTTTTGCTTGAATGTCTAGGAATTTTTGCCCGATTTATACTTGTTACACTACTCACTTATTTGACTATTTTGAAAACTCAAGTTTGATGTTAAAGGGACTAGTTATAGTTATTTCTTGTGTTGAATTCAAAAAAAAAAAAGTTTAGTTTTATTTGTTATTTGTGCTTGTTGGGTGGAAAGAGCTACCACCTATGAAGTATGAAGCTACTCTAATAAGTCAGATACTAGTTATGCCATAATGAGAGAAAGAGCTATCTCATAGGATGAGTGAAAGCTACCACTCCGGTAGAAAGAGCTACCACCTCGAAAGTGTGAAAGCCACCTTAGCGGCCGCTTTGGAAAGGGCTACCTTAGAGGATGTGTGAAGCTACTACCATCTTTGAAATTGTTGTCACTTTTATAGATAAATAAGTCCCTTGTACTTAGAACTTTGAGGAGTATACCTTGGGTTATTTTGAGTGAGTTCACACACGTACACGATTTCGGGTTTGTTGTCCTTTTTTATTCAAGTTTTTACCTAGAGCATTGATTTTTATATTTAATGCTGAAATTTCCCTTACTTGTAGAATGCTCTCTTTGTATACTTTGGTGAACCTAAGGCCAAGCACTTTCAATATTTCATTCATTGATGCACAGAATGTTTAATTTTTGCTTGAGGACAAGCAAAAGCATAAGTGTGGGGGAGTTTGATAAGTGCTTGTGCGATATAAATGTGAAGCATTCATTCCTTATGTTGAGCATTACTTTTCTCGGGTTTTTACATTAATATGTGTCTTTTTATGTTACTTTCGTGCAGGTAGGGTTGTGAGGCCGAGTATGAAGGAAAGAAGCCAATGTGGAGCACAATGCGCTGATTTTGGAGGAAATCTTACTAAGGTTCAAACGCGAAGACATAGGTCGGGTGTGAAATGCTAGAGTGTGTGCCAACCTCCTCGTATTCTAGTTGGCACATCCATTTGGAGGGGCACAAAGTCAGTCACACTCGAGCATTCCGACTTATGCACATAGAACAAGAGCTCCACCAACTTTCCTATCATTGAAGAAGCAAGTGATCCACGACGTGAACGTGTGCCCGTTTGCATTACTCCGATGAAAGTATGGATTCGGGAAGCTATTCAGGTCGGATACTGTAGCAAAGTACTGTAGCAACAAGGTAGCAATTACTGTAGCAGCAATGTTCACAGCCGGCCGAGAAAACAGAAGATCAGAGAATCCATACGGGCGTGTGGAAATTATCCACGGCCATGCGGAAATTCCGCACGGGCGCGTGAAGCATCCACGCCCGTGTAGTCGCCCGATTCCAGCCCTATTTAAAGCCGAATCAGCCCCGATTTTAATATTCTTTTCTCCATCTTTTCCCCAACTCGAGAGAGGGCTTCGGCTAGGGTTTTGAGGGGTATTGGCCAAGGTTTTGGAGAGGTTCTACGACTCCAACATCATCATTCCTTAGGAAGAAAGTTGGTAGGGGAGCTTCCGTCGAGGCGTATCCTATACCAGATGAGGGAATCCTTGGACGACGAGTAGAGGACTTTCCACAAGACCATCGACACGACTATCGAGGGGATTTCTTTATGGATTCATTGCTTTTACATTCTATTTCTTTGATTGTACTTAGCTCCATGGAGAGCTAAACCCCTAGTGGGTACTTGGGTATTTGTGAACCCTAGGATGTATTCGTTTCATTGAATCTCTTTGTTATGCTTTCAATTAATTGATGTTTATTGTGAGTTCCAACCTTGAATACTTGACTGTATGAACATTTCCCCTGGAGTGACACTAGGGTTGAGAGTTCTCGTTGGTAACCTTGTGAGTGAGTGACACACCACGAGCGTTAGACAAAGCTAGGTTGGAGAGGGTTTAGAGTGTGAGTCGAGAGGTACTGGAGCATCCCCTTTCCCCTCCGACGTGCAACAGAGTGAAGCGTTGAGGTGATCTTAGTATCTAGGGCTTAATCATGGTTAGGGACCTTCCACCTTGACCAAAGGGTTAGATCTATAATTAGGAAGAGACTTATCGCTTGGAATCCCTAGAGCTCATTGCAACTCTATACGAGTGCGAGGTTGAGAGGTTATCTAATTTCTCCTCCGGGACATGTATAGAGTTAGGCATAGTTGACCGTAGATTTGGGACTGTGTAATTAAGGATTTCCATGACTCACCATTGTATTGATTAGCAAGCATAATAGAGGGTTCTTGCACTTGAAACAATTATCCTAGGCGGAGCATTATCCGGGTACCCTATCTTTATCGATTGGCTTACCCCCTTCTTTACTTTTGTTATCTTACTTGTTGTTTTTATTGTTGAGAATTGAATCATTGTAACAGTTATCATCATTGATCTTTCACATAGCTAAGAAGCGAATTAAGTATTTTTATTCGCTATTCCCTGTGGATTCGATACCCGCTCATCCGGGATTATTACTTCGACAAACCCGTGCACTTGCGGGATATACGCAAGGGGATCTTGTCACTCATAGTCTCCAAGCCGAGCGGCGATGGTACGAATATCTTATTGGCCCCTTTGACCACGTCTAATAAACCGATCCCGATGATGAGTTTAGTGATTTAAGGAACAAAGAAGAGGACGCTGATCCAGGCATACTATCCCTTATGCCGTAAGTACTCTGTCAGGATGTGTCTAAGGTGGATCGGTGTGCTCTGTACCGTAGAATATAGATATAACAACTCCTGTCGGCTGAGTACACAGGTGCTATCTCCATGGTTATTCATTGATCTGCTCAAAACAGCGTGAATCTATCGGTAGCTCGACCAAGAGAGATAGGTGGCCTTCGACACCCCTCGCTCATACCGATCCTTTTTGTATAGTGCTCTGTATGCACACTGCGGTGTCAGGCTGCCGGGATAATCCGCCATTAGCTGCAAATACTCCTCTGTACTGATGAACGCCTCACCATACAGACCCAAATAGACTGAAAACTATGTGACACTCACATTGTGATACTGTCTGAAGGCTCTAAACTAGATGGCATCGATGCTATCCAAGCTAGAGTACAAACGGTCAAACTCGAAGGATGCTAACACCTCCAATGTCAGCATTCTAATAGAAGGATCATGAATAGTCAACAATTTGTGCCAATTGCCAATGGTGAGGAGCTCCTCAGCCTCATCTGCCATATCATCTGCCAGCTGAACCTTCTTCAGCACGCTCAAGTTCGAGAATCGTGTCTGACCAAACTTAAGCTTCGATAATCGCTCAAATCAAGCCTAGTGCTCTCTAGGACGCTTGCCAGCTTGTTTCTTAGTCCTGGGTGCCATATCTACAAGAATTGAAAAAAAAATCGATCAAATTCACTCAAAGCAACAATACTGCAGAAATCCACACGGTCAGGTGTAAATTCCACACACCCGTGTGGATCCACAGGGCGTGAAAACCGCATGACCGCTATGCAAAAGTCCACAAATACATCAAAAATTTTGCTTAAAATTCTTTCTAAAACATGCACCAACTATTTTAACATGGAAACGAAGCGAATCACCAGTTTAATAGAACTAAATCAAGTCTGGCAAAGAAAAAGGGAATGAGAATGAAAACCTTGAAAATAACCGGAAAACTCAAATGAAATCCCTCTAAATCAATGGTGAGAAGTCAGGAGAGTGAAAGGATTCATTGTCTGAGTGTTTGGGAGTGAAAAGACGAAGAAATGCGAATAAGCTTTAAAGAAAAGTTGTGCCTCTTGGCGTTCTGTGCATCCACACGGGCGTGTGGAAATTACCCATTCCCATGAGCCTGATCCACAGGGGCACCCACACACCCCTATGGCTTTTCTGTCCACCCAAGAAATTTGGCTAAGTGTTCCACACGCCCTTGTCAAAATTCCACACAGCCGTGTGGATACTCACAGGGGTACTCACAAGGGCACTCACAAGCCCTTGTGTCTTCTCAGGATGGAGGAGAACTCTCTACAGATATCCACACGGGCGTGTGGAAATTACCCATGCCCATGTGTAATTCACAGGGTCATCCACAGGGGCAGACACACACCCTATGTCTTCTCGGGATAGAGCTCTAAACTCCACAAAGAAACACATGTCCGTGTGGAAATTACCCACGGGTGTGTGACTATCACAAGGTCATTCACAGCGGCAGACACACGCCCCTGCGTCCTCTCGGGATGAGCTCTGAATGGAGACACACACCTATGTGGAAATTACACATGACTGTGTGTCGTCTTTGTATGACTTAGAAAAATTTATAGACTCTACAGAAAATTTTTGCACACTATACATACTCAAAGCCTGCCTAGACATTTGAAAGCTGACCAAAGAATCATGCAAAACATGCTCAAACGACCAAGAAACTTCGCCAATCACAATTAGGCTCATGAAAACACCAATAATCCATGAGAAAAACACAATGATAGCATGTAAAAGGTTAAGACAGCAACAGTAAAGCTCTTATTCATGCAAGTACTAAATTAAAACATAGAAAAACAATAAAAACTTGGGTTGACTCCCAAGAAGTGCTTGTTTAACATCACTAAGCTTGATGTAACTGACCTTACCTCACGGGTGCTCATAAATGAAGGTTTCCCTCTTACCTATAACCTGAAATTATGATTAACATAAACTTTTCAAGGTAGAGGGGGAATTATCGAGCTTGTTACCACCCAAGGGTTTGTCACCCTTACTCACTTCTTGCACATCCCCATTAGTCTTGGGGCGCTTCTTGTGGCATTTCCTTGCTCGCTTTATCTTTTGGATCATCCTCTTCATGATCCCCGGGGTAGGTTGCATCTTGTCCTCTAGACCAAGTGATAAGAGTTCTTCATTCTCCACTCCTTCATCTAGCAACCCTTCATACGGATCCGGATTCATCATTTCCTGCACGTATTCATCAATTAACTCATCAGTAGTGTCAAGAAAATATAAAGTATCATTAAAATCAAGAATGGCCTCCTAAGTATCAGTAGAACATCAATGAGAGCTTTGGAAATGTGCAAGAATGGCTTCCTAAGTATCAGTAGAACATCAACATCCTCATCAACATCCAACACTACAAAGTCCACAAGAAATATGTACTTGTCAACTTTCACAAGTACATCTTTAATGATGCCCTCGGATGTCTAACCATTCGGTCTGCCAATTGAAGTGTCATCCGAGTGGGTCTAGGCTCTCCCAAGCCTAGCTTCTGGAAGAATGTGTAAGACATGATGTTGATGCTAGCCCCTGAATCCACCAATGCCTTTTCTTCACCCAAATTGCTAATGTTTCATGGAATGATAAAGCTTCTGGCATCTTTCTTCTTGTTTGGCATATTCTTTTGTAACACTATCGAACATGAAGCATCTAGAATCACAGATGCACTCTTCTCCAACTTCCTCTTGTTGGTCAAGAGGTCCTTCAAAAACTTTGCATAACGAGGCATTTGAGACAACGCCTGCACAAATGGGATATTAATGTGCAACTACTTGAATAGACCCAAGAACTTTTTATATTGCTCATCATTTTGGTCGTTCTTTAATCTCAAAGGATAAAGGATTCCTGGCTTGTAAGATGGGGATGCCACCTCCTTCCCTTTTGTTCTCTCCTAAACCTCCACAACCTCGGGTGCTTCAACATTGGTCTTCTCATTCGTGAGCCTACCCTTAACATCATGACCACTTCTCAAAGTCATCGCCTTCACATGATCTCTTGGGTTTGTCTCTGTGTTGCTAGGTAAACTCCCTTGATGTCTTTCCGAGAGTGACTTCGCAGTTTAGCCACTTGATTCTCCAAGTTGTGCAATGATGCGGTGTGGTTGCAAAGTGTGGCCTCAACCGATTAAAATATTGTATCTGATGATTGAATGAACTTGGTCAAGTTCTTTTCTAGGTCGGTCATCTAGTTCTCCAACCATGAAACTCAATTCTCCATGTTTGGAGCTTGTTGCTGTTGTTGGAAATCGGGTGGTGCCATCGTCTTCTATTGCACTTGATTACTCCAAGAAAGGTTTGAGTGACTCCTCCAACCCAGATTGTAGGTATTGCTATATGGATTTCCTTGTAATCTCATTGCATTACCCACAAAATCTACTTGTTCCACCGAGGATATACCACCAATAGAAATCTGGCAATCAGATGGGGCATGTCATCTCCCACACCCAGTGCAACTCATCATAGCCGGCACTCTAGGAGAAGTTATAGTATCTAACTTCTTACTTAATGACTTAACCTGGGCCTCCAAAGAGGTAACTACATCAATCTCATGAAGTCTGGCTGCCTTCTTTCTGGGTACCTTCAATGAGATGTCGAGCCTCGTTGGGGATCTTGCTTCCTACGGTACCTCCTACTGCAACATCAAGTAACTACTTTGTGCTTTGGTTCAAACCATTATAGAAAGTCTGAATTATCATCCACTTGGGAAACCCATGTTGAGGACATTTTCGCAGGAGCTCTTTGACAAGGTCCCCTTGCATATATCCCCCAAGTGCACGGGTTTATCGAAGTAATAATCCATGGTGAGCGGGTATCGAATCCACAGGGAGTAGGGAATAAAAATACTTAATTCGATTCTTAGCTATGTGAAAGATCAATAATAATGAGTGTGACAATGATTCAATTCTCAACAATAAAAGCAACAAATAAGAGAGCAAAAGTAAAGAAGGGGATAAGGCAATCGATAAAGATGGGGTACCCGGATAATGCTCTGCCTAGGATAATTGTTTCAAGTGCAAGAACCCTCTATTATGATTCCTAATCAATGCAATGGTGAGTCATGGAAATCCTTAATTACATAATCCCAAATCTAAGATCAACTATGCCTAACTCTATACATGTCTCGGAGGAGAAATCGAACAATCTCAACACCTCGCACTCGTATAGAGTTGCAATGAGCTCTAGGGATTCCAAGTGATAAATCTCTTCCTAATTATAGACCTAACCCCTTGGTCCAGGTGGAAGGTCCCTAACCACAATTGAGCCCTAGATACTAAGATAACCGCAACGCTTTACTCCGTTGCACGCGCAACTAAGCCCTAGTGGAAGTTCATCCCTTAGACGATTCACTCTATTATGACCACAAAGAACTCGAGGAACGGAGATAGAATCTATCACGTCGGAGGGGAAAGGGGACGCTCCTGTACCTCTCGACTCACCCTCTCAACCCTATCCAACCTAGCTTTGTCTAACGCTCGTGGTGTGTCACTCACTCACAAGGTTACCAACAAGAACTCTCAACCCTACTGTCACTCTAGGGGAAATGTTCATACAATCAAGCATTCAAGGTTGGAACTCACAATAAACATCAATTTATTTAAAGCATAAGAAAGAGATTCAAAGAAACGAATACATCCTAGTACCGACTAGGGGTTTAGCTCTCCATGGACCTAATTACAATCAAAGAATTAGAATGTAAAAGCAATGAATCCATAAAAAAACCCCCTCGATAGTCGTGTCGATGATCTTGTGGAAAGTCCTCTACTCGTCGTCCAAGGATTCCCTCGTCCGGTATAGGATACGCCTCAACGGAAGCTCCTCTACCAATCTTCTTCCTAAGGAATGACGATGTCGGAGCCATAGAACCTCTCCAAAACCTTGGCCAATACCCCTCAAAACCCTAGCCGAAGCCCTCTCTCAAGTTGGGGAAAAGATGGAGAAAAGAATACTAAAATCGAGGCTGATTCAGCTTTAAATAGGGCCGGAATCGGGTGACTACACGGGTGTGGATGCTTCACGCGCACGTGGGGAATTTCCACATGGGCGTGGATAATTCTACAGTACTTTCTACCGTGTTGCTGCAGTGCTCTGCTACAGTATCCAGCCTGAATAGCTTCCTGAATCCATACTTTCATCGGAGTAACGCAAACGGGCACACGTTCACGTCGTGGATCACTTGCTTCTTCAATGATAGGCACGTTGGTGAAGCTCTTGTTTTATGTGCATAGGTCGGAATGCTCGAGTGTGACTGCCTTTGTGCCCCTCCGAATGGATGTGCCAACTCGAATACGAGGAGATTGGCACACACTCTAGCATCTCACATCGACCTATGTCTTCGCGTTTTAACCTTAGCAAGATTTCCTCCAAAATCGGTGCATTGTAATCCACATTGGCTTTTTTCCTTCATACTTGGCCTCACAACCCTACCTGCACGAAAGTAACATAAAAACACACATATTAGTGTAAAAACCTGAGAAAAGTAATGCTCAACATAAGGAATGAACGCTTCGCATTCATATCGCACAAGAACTTATCAAACTCCCCCACACTTAAGCTTTTGCTTATCCTTAAGCAAAAATTAAAATGTTATGTACATCAATTTAAAAAAATATTGAAAGTGCTTGGCCTTAGGTTCACCAAAATATACAAAGAGAGCATTCTACAAGTGAGGGAAATTTTAACACTAAGTACGAAAAATCAATGCTCTAGCTAAAAACTTGAATCAAAAAGGAAACAAAACCCAAAGTCGTGTATGTGTGTGAACTCACTCAAGTTAACCCAAAGTATACTCCTCAAAATTCTAAGTACAAGGGACTTATTTATCTACAAAAGTGACAACGATTTCAAAGATGGTAGTAGCTTCACACATCCTCTAAGGTAGCCTTTTCCAAAGCGGCCGCTAAGGTGGCTTTCACACTTTCGAGGTGGTAGCTCTTTCTACCGGAGTGGTAGCTTTCACTCATCCAATGAGATAGCCCTTTCTCTCATTAGGGCATAACTAGTATCCGACTTATGAGAGTAGCTTCATACTTCATAGGTGGTAGCTCTTTCCACACAACAAGCACAAATAAACAATAAAACTATTTTTTTTTTCAAAATTTAACACAAGAAACAACTATAACTAGTCGCTTTAACATCAAACTTGAGTTTCCAAAAGAATTTAAAAAATGAGTAGTGCACTAAGTGTAAATCGGGCAAAAATTCCTAGAAATTTAAGCAAGAACTGGAGCATGAAAACATTCAATGTTAGAAATTCTCCTAAACTCAAGAATACAATGCTTGCAACTAAGGTGAACCGCCATTGGCTATGTGAGCATATAACAATCAAGAACAATAGAAAAAGATGTGTGCACTATGAAACTCCCCTCCCCAATCACACACTTAAGTTGTACATTGTCCCCAATGTACACATGCAAGCTCACTCAAAATATATTTCATTCAAAAGCAAATGTGGGAGAAGCAATCAAAACAATACTCCCCTAACTCCTGGTGTTTCGTTTGATGAAGCTAATTCCATGGGAGTAGTGTTCTGACGGGTTGTGAAGCTCACACGGCCAAGTGTCTCAGCACCTTGGCCGTGCCCATGACTGAGTCTCAATTCCCAAGAAGACAAGACCATCTGCACGCATACATGAGGGGGTTCAGTGAAGCTCAATAAAAACAAAACATCTTGAGTATATGTAAAAGATAGACAATGAATACAACTCGAGATGTAAAATGAAAATAAACTCAGAAGGAGAATCCTTTCTGAGTGAACAAGTCTAAAATAAAAATGCAACATAAAGAAAATGAACTAAAAATCAAATGTCGGTGTCACCCTTGGGCTCAGGTGCTGCTGCTGCTGCTGGTGAAGATGCACATGGTGGGTCCACCGGTGCCGGGGTAGGAGATGAGGGTGCCGGAGGAACTGAGGGTCTGGATCTCAATAGATCGCGTAGAAAGTCGAACCAGGCCATAAGATCTGTATACTAAGCTGACTGTATAGCGCGGAGCTCCGCCATCTCGGTCTGAATCTTCCTCACAATGCTCTCAAGCCTCTCAATATGGTCATAAGCTCGAGGACCATGTGCTGCGGGAGGTCTGGGAATCTGTGGGGAACCCTTCGCAGTAACTCCTTCGCTCCTGGCGGTCTCTGGGGTAGCTGTAGCAAGAATATAGACCCCTAGTCCACATCTTCATACCAACCCCATAATCCTGATTGTATCAAACGCAAGAGGGGTAAGTGCAACTATCCTCTCAGCACTACTTAAAGCATCCCCCAAACCTATTCCCAAAATGAGCCTGGTGATGTAGGGGCCAACAAATAATAAACCCACTCTCACAGACTAACCCTGATACCTCAGAATATCTACTAATATGCACCCTAAGTGAATCGGCACATTGCGGGCCATGGAGTATAAAAAGAGAAGATCCTGCTTGGTCAGAGCAGATGTGTTATCGGATCGACCTGATATAGACCTGCTGATAATTGCATGTAAATACCTGTAGCTCGACCAGGATAGGATAGTGGCCTTCGACAATCCCGGTTCATACTCCCTATGTCCACACAGAATCCTATACGCATGATGTGGAGTCACTGATACTAGAAAATCCGCTGGTAATTGTCCATACTCCAATGTACCTGTATAAGCGATATCATACAGGCCCATCCGAATCGAAAACTCAGTGACACTCATGGAAAACGGATGTCCAAATGCCAAAACTGTATAGCATCCGTAGTGTCAATACGCGGTAAGCTGGCTCACTGATCGTCAGTAGCCTCCTCCACCTTCCTACTGCTAGCATCTCATCAATTTCATTAGCCAGCTCGTCACCCCGCAGAATATTTCTCAGCACTTACAAATCCGCGAAACAACTCTGACCAAAACCGAGTGCTGAAAGTCTCTCAAATTGAGTCTAATGCTTAGGATTTGAGAAATCCAAGTGTAGTGGCTCGGGTGGGGAGACTCTGAGATGCTTTACTTTGTTCTTCTTCACGCGAGGTGCCATATCTGTCGTACAAAAGAAGAAAACAATCAAAGAAGATCAAAAGCAGTATATTGCAAAATTCGACATGGGCTTGTGGAAATTACCCACGCCCATGTGGATCTGCAGGGCGTGAAGGTCCCGCACGGGTGCAAAATAACTCTCAAAAATTCAACTTAGAACCGCGTCCAGATGCTTTCTAAACTTACACCAAGCATTCTAAAAATGAAAATCAAAGATATTTAATCTGTGAAAAACAAGATTTGGCGAAGAAAAGAGGATAAAAAGGTTACCGAAGAAATAAATGTGAAAACTTTGAAAATTGGTACGATATGTGCAGCAAAATCCTCTAAAACGACGACGCGCGGCCGAAAAGATAATCAGAAGTAATTTTAAGGTGATTGGAGATGAAGAATGAGATGAATCACAAGGTTTTTAAGGAAAAGATCGCGTCTCTTGGAATTCTGTGCATCCACACGGGCGTGCGGTAATTACCCACGCCCGTGCGCTTCATTACAAAAGAGCCACAGGGGCGCACACACGCCACTGTGTGCTCTCGAGAAAACACTCCTTCGACTCTGACTGCTATCGCACGGGCGTGTGGAAAATACCCACACTCCTGCATCCGACCCATAGGGGAAGCCGCACGCCCCTGTGGCTTCTCTGGATATCCGAGAAAAATACCAAGTGTTATACACGCCCGTAAGGAAATTCCACACGGGCGTGGACATTCACATACCCAACTCACAGAGGAAGCCGCACGCCCGTGCATGGTTCACAAGGTACCCCATAGGGGCAAGTCCACACCCCTGTGTGCTCTCGGGAAAATTCGCCAAACCCTGTAGGAATTCACTCGTCCGTGCGGAAATTACCCACGGGCGTGTGCTAATCGCATGGTCATTCACAGGGACAGCCGCACGCCCCTGTGCCTTCTCTGGATGAGCTCGCAGTGCAAATCCACGGGTGTGCGGAAATTCCACACGCCCATGTGTTTTCTCTGGATGACTTAGAAAAATCTGCAAGCTCTGCAGAAAATTTCTGAACATGTTTACACACTTAGAGCCTACTCTATTATGCAATTTTTTACCAGTGAAAAACATAAAATAGAGCTCAAACGACCAAACTTCGCAAATTCCACATGAAAACACACGATTAAAATTCAAAGTTCACAAGGAAATATCAACACAAGCATCTAACAAATTAAGACACCAACACTTAACAAATTATTCATGCAAACAAACTGAACTAAAGCTAAGAAAACAATAAACACTTGGGTTGCCTCCCAAGAAGCGCTTGTTTTACGTCACTAAGCTTGACGTACCTTGTCTTATCTCACGGGGGTTCATGAATGAAAGGTGCCCTCTTACCCATGGCTTGAAAGCATGATGTGCAAAGTCTCTTGAGAGTAGAGGGTGTATTATCGGGCTTCGGACCACCTAATAATGATACATCCAACTTCTTCGGTTCACGTACATCTCCAACAACCTTGGATTGTTTCCGGTGGCGTCTCCTAGCCCTCTTCATTTTTCGGAGCACTTTCTTCAAGATCCCCGGGATAGATAGTACTTCTTCCGTCAATCCAAGCATCATTACATCTTCATGTCCCTCCTCTTGGTCGAACAACCCTTCATACGAATCCGGATTGAACATCTCTTGTATGTATTCATCAATAATCTCATCAGTAGTGTCTATAAAATATAAAGTATCATTGAAATCGAGAGAATGCCGCATGGTCTCAGTAAGGCGGTATGTGAGCTTGTCATCTCCAACTCTCAAGGTGAGCTCTCCGCCATCCATGTCAATCAATGCTTTGGAAGTCTGATAAGTGCTTGTGTGATATGAATGCGAAGCATTCTTTCCTTATGTTGAGCATTACTTTTCTCAGGTAGGGTTGTGAAACCAATTATGAAGGAAAGAAGCCAATGTGGATCACAATGCACCGATTTTGGAGAAAATCTTGCTAAGGTTCAAACGCGAAGATATAAGTCGGGTGCGAGATGCTAGAGTGTGTGCCAACCTCCCCGTATTTGAGTTTGCACAACCATTTGGAGGGGCACAAGGGCAGTCACACTCAAGCATTCCGACTTATGCACATAGAACAAGATCTCCATCAACTTATCCGTCATTGAAGAAGCAAAGCGATCCACGGCATAAATGTGTGCCCGTTTATGTTACCTCGATGAAAAGTGGATGCGAGAGTATTTTTGGCATAGTACTGTAGCAGGTACTATAGCAAATACTGTAGTAGTTACTGTTCACAGCCAGCCGAAAATGACAGTTTCAGAGAATCCATACGGGCGTGTGGAAATTATCCACACCCGTGTGGAAATTCCGCACGGGTGCGTGGAGCATACACGCCCGTGTAATCGCCTGATTCTAGCCCTATTTAAAGTCGATTCAGCCCCGATTTTGGAGAGGTTCTACGGCTCTGACATCGCGCGTAGTTTGGAAGAAGGTTATTGGGAGAGCTTTCGTCAGAATCGATCTGGCGAAGTGTATCCTAGGCCGGACAAAGGATCCCTTGCAACGAGTAGAGGACTCTCTACAAGACCATCGACACGACCATCGAGGGGGTTTCTTTATGGATTCATTGCTTTTACATTCGATTTCTTTGATTGTACTTAGCTCCATGGAGAGCTAAACCCCTAGTGGGTACTTGGGTGATTATGAACCCTAGGATGTATTCGTTTCATTGAAGTTCTTTATTATGCTTTCAATAAATTGATGTTTATTGTGAGTTCCAACCTTGAATGCTTGATTGTATGAACATTTCCCCTAGAGTGACACTAGGGTTGAGAGTTCTTGTTGGTAACCTTGAGAGTAACTGACATACTATGAGCGTTAGACAAAGCTAGGTTGGAGAGGGTTGAGAGGATGAGTCGAGAGGTACATGAGCGTCCCCTTTCCCCTCCGACGTGATAGATTCTACCTCCGTTCCTCGAGTTCTTTAAGGCCATAATAGAGTGAATGGTCTAATGGATGAATCTCCGCTGGGGCTTAGTTGCGCGTGCAACGGAGTGAAGCGTTGAGGGGATCTTAGTATCTAGGGCTTAATTGTTGTTAGGGACCTTCCGCCTGGACCAAAGGGTTAGGTCTATAATTAGGAAGAGATTTATCACCTGGAATCCCTAGAGCTCATTGCAACTTTATTCGACTGCGAGGTTCAGAGGTTATTTAATCTCTCCTCCGGGACATGAATAGAGTTAGGCATAGTTGACCTTAGATTTTGGACTATGTATGTAAGGATTTCCACGACTCACCATTGCATTGATTAGGAAGCATAATAGAGAGTTCTTGCACTTGAAACGATTATCCTAGGTGAAGCATCATCCGAGTACCCCATCTTTATCGATTGCCTTACCTCCTCCTTACTTTTGCTCTCTTACTTGTTGCTTTTAATTGTTGAGAATTGAATCATTGTCACACTTATCATTGTTGATATTCCACATAGCTAAGAATCGAATTAAGTGTCTTTACTCCCTACTCCCTGTGGATTCGATACCCGCTCACCCGGGATTATTACTTCGACAAACCCGTGTACTTGCGGGATATACGCAAGGTGATCTTGTCAAAGTCCGCAAGAACGGTCTCCTAAGTATCAAAGGTACATCCGCATCCTCATCGACATCTAGCACTACAAAGTTAACCGAAAAAAATGTACTTGTCCACCTTGACAAGCACGTCTTCAATGATGCCTCTCGGATGTCGCACTGTTCGGTCCGCTAGTTGCAAAGTCATCCGAGTAAGCCTAGGCTTGTCCAAGCCTAGCTTTTGAAAGAAGGTGTATGGCATGACGTTGATACTTGCCCCTGAGTCCGCCAATGCCATTTCTTCACCTAGATTGCCAATATTACACGGAATGATGAAGCTTCCCGGGTCTTTCTTCTTGTTCGGCATGTTCTTTTGCAATACCGCCGAGCATGAAGCATCTAAAATCACTGAAGCACTCTCCTCCAACTTCCTTTTGTTGGTCAACAAGTCTTTCAAGAACTTCGCATACTTAGGCATTTGGGCCAATGCCTCAACAAAAGGAATATTAATGTGGAGTTGCTTGAACAAACTTAGGAACTTCTTGTACTGTTCATCCCCTTGGTCATTTTTCAATCTAGAGGGATAAGGGAAGTGTGGTTGTGAAGTGTAGCCTCGACTGATTCAAACCTAGTATTTGCAGATTGCACAAATCTAGCCAAGTGCTTCTCTAGGTCAGTCATTCGGGTTTTCAAACCTGAGACTCTGTTTTTCACCTGAGGGGCTTGTTGTTGTTGGAAACCCGTTGGCCCCATGGCCTTTTGTGGACCTTGATTACTCCATGAGAAATTGGGATGATTCTTCCAACCCGGATTGTAGGTATTGCTATATGGGTTTCCTTGAGGTCTCATGCCATTACCTACAAAATCAACATTCTCCATCGAAGAAACATCACCAATAGAGATAAGGCAATCGGAGGGAGCATGTCCTCCACCACACCCAGTGCAATTAGTTATGGCCGCCACTCTATTTGAAGTTAGAAGATCTAACTTCTTACTCAAATTTTCCACTTGGGCCGCCAATTAAGTTACCGCATCTATCTCATGGAGACCGGCCACCTTTTTCTTCTCTCTAGCATTCCATTGGTAGCTGTTTAACCCCATTTCTTTAATTAACTAACGGGCCTCATCGGGGGTCTTGCTACCTAAGGTACCTCCTGCTGCCGCATCCAAGAGTTGCCTTGTACTCGGGTTCAAACCATTGTAAAAGGTTTGAATAATCATCCACTCCGGGAATCCGTATTGCGGGCACTTCCTCAGGAGCTCCTTGAACCTTTCCCATGTCTCGAATAGAGACTCCAATTCAACTGAACAAAAGATGAGATATCGTTCCTAAGCTTTGCTGATTTTCCAGGAGGGAAATAACGGGTTAGGAAAGCTTCCACCATCTCCTCCCACGTGGTAATCGACGCTCTAGGTAACGAGTGTAGCCACTGCTTCGCTCTCCCCTTTAGGGAAAATGGGAAGGCTCTCAATTTGATGGCATCATCCGCCACCCCATTTATCTTCAGCATATCACAAACCTCGAGAAAGCTCTCTATGTGACTGTTTGGATCCTCATTGGCCAAACCATTGATGAATGCCGGCTTCAACTCACAGTTCTGAGCTGTAATTGGGGGACGCACAATACTCGACCATGTCCCCAACACTGAAGGTCTGGCATAATCTGATAATGTTCACTGTTGCTCATTCTGTTCTGCCATGTTTTCAGATTCTTCTGCTTCCAAATCAGCTGGATTAGACTGTTCTTGTACATGCTCTTTCCCTTTTTTTCTAAGTGTACGTTCAAGCTCGGGATCCCCTTCAATCAATATTGAGGGATTTCCTCGGGTCATAACCTGTAGCTGCAACCAAAAAGAAAGAAAAAGAAATCAGAACGAGGATAGAATAAGAAGATATGAAATAGAATATATGGTGAAATAGCTAAGAAAACAAAGTGCAAAGTATCTCTAAACGCCTATTCCCCGGCAACGGCGCCAAAAACTTGACAAGGTCCCCTTGTGTATATCCCGCAAGTGCACGGGTTTGTCGAAGTAATAATCCATGGTGAGCGGGTATCGAATCCATAGAGAGTAGGGAATAAAAATACTTAATTCGATTCTTAGCTATGTGAAAGATCAATAATGATGAGTGTGACAATGATTCAATTCTCAACAATAAAAGCAACAAATAAGAGAGCAAAAGTAAAGAAGGGGATAAGGCAATCGATAAAGATGGGGTACCCGGATAATGCTCCGCCTAGGATAATTGTTTCAAGTGCAAGAAACCTCTATTATGCCTCCTAATCAATGCAATGGTGAGTCGTGGAAATCCTTAATTACATAATCCCAAATCTAAGGTCAACTACGCCAAACTCTATACATGTCCCGGAGGACAAATCGAACAATCTCAACACCTCGCACTCGTATAGAGTTGCAATGAGCTCTAGGGATTCCAAGTGATAAATCTCTTCCTAATTATAGACCTAACCCTTTGGTCTAGGTGGAAGGTCCCTAACCATAATTGAGCCCTAGATACTAAGATCACATTAACGCTTCACTCCGTTGCACGCGCAACTAAGCCCCAGCGGAAATTCATCCTTTAGATCATTCACTCTATTATGCCGCAAAGAACTCAAGGAACGGAGGTAGAATCTATCACGTCGGAGGGGAAATGGGACGCTCCCCGTACCTCTCGACTCACCCTCTCAACCCTCTCCAACCTAGCTTTGTCTAACGCTCGTGGTGTGTCACTCACTCACATGGTTACCAACAAGAACTCTCAACCCTAGTGTCACTCTAGGGGAAATGTTCATACAATCATGCATTCAAAGTTGGAACTCACAATAACCATCAATTTATTGAAAGTATAATAAAGAGATTCAAAGAAACGAATACATCCTAGGGTTCACAAATACCCGAGTACCGACTAGGGGTTTAGCTCTCCATGGAACTAATTACAATCAAAGAATTAGAATGTAAAAGCAATAAATCCATAAACAAACCCCCTCGATAGTCGTGTCGATAATCTTGTGGAAAGTCCTCTACTCGTCGTCCAAGGATTCCCTCGTCCGGTATAGGATACGCCTCAACGGAAGCTCCCCTACCAACCTTCTTCCTAATGAACGACGATGTCGGAGCCGTAGAACCTCTCCAAAACCTTGGCCAATACCCCTCAAAACCCTAGCCGAAGCCCTCTCTCTAGTTGGGGAAAAGATGGAGAAAAAAATACTAAAATCGGGGCTAATTCGGCTTTACATAGGGCTGGAATCAAGCGACTACACGGACATGGATGCTTCACTGGCACACGTTCATGTCGTGGATCACTTGCTTCTTCAATGATAGGCACGTTGGTGAAGCTCCTGTTCTATGTGCATAGGTCAGAATGCTCGAGTGTGACTGCCTTTGTGCCCCTCCAAATGGATGTGCCAACTCGAATACTAGCAGATTGGCACACACTCTAGCATCTCACATCGACCTATGTCTTCGCGTTTTAACCTTAGCAAGATTTCCTCCAAAATCGGTGCATTGTAATCCACATTGTCTTCTTTCCTTCATACTTGGCCTCACAACCCTACCTGCACGAAAGTAACATAAAAACACACATATTCGTGTAAAAACCTGAGAAAAGTAATGCTCAACATAAGGAATGAATGCTTCGCATTCATATCGCACAAGCACTTATTACTCCTTGAACCTATCCCATGTCACAAATAGAGACTCCAATTCCATTTGCACAAAATAGGATATTTCTTTCCTAAGCATCACCGATTTTTTGGAAGAAAATATCGGGTAAGAAAAGCTTCTACCATATTCTCCCATGTAGTGATCGATGCTCTAGGTAATGAATGTAGCCATTGCTTTGATCTTCCTTTCAAGGAAAATGGGAAGGCCCTCATCCATTACTCCATTAATCTTCAGCATGTCACACACTTCCAAGAAGTTCTCAATGTGATTGTTTGGATCCTCATCGGCCAAACCATTAATCTGTGCCGACTGTTGTAGCATCTGGATGAAGCCTAGCTTGAGCTCGAAATTCTGAACTGTAATCTGTGGCCACATAATACTGGACTGTGTGCCAAGAACTGTAGGTCTGGCAAAATCTAAGAGTTTCCTCTGCTGCTCATTCTGTTCTGCCATGTTATCAGACACTTCATCTTCTATCTCAGATTGATTTGACTGTTCTTACACAGGTTCTTTTCCCCTTCTATGAATACTTCGTTCAATGTTCGGATTTCCTTCAACCAATGTCAAAGTGTTTCCTCGGGGCATAACCTGGAGCTGTAACCAAAGAAAAGAAAATAAATCAGAACGATGGAAGAATAACAAATGTGAAATAGAATAAGTGATGAATAGCTAGAATAGCAAAGTGCATAGTGTTTCCTAAACACTTACTCCCAGGCAACGGTGCCAAAAACTTTGACACACCCTTTGCCTGTGTACCGCAAGTGTATGGGTTATCGAAGTAATAAAAGCACCCTGCTGAATGGGTAGTCATATCCATAGAGAATAGTGATCAAAAACACAAGTATTTCTATTTAACTATGGTGAAGATGGATCAATAGTAGTGCGATATCAATGTGAAAAGAAAAGAAATAAAGAGAACAGGAAAGAGACGCAATGAAATGATTGGAGATGCAATCGATAAAAAATGGGGCACCTGGACATTGATCCCCTAGGACTATTGTTTCAAGTGCAAGATCAATCATTATGTCTCCCAACTGATGTCTAATGAGTCGTGAAAATCCTTAAACACACGTTCCCAAACCTAAGGTCAACCGTGACTAACCCTACACTATACCCCAGCCGAGAAATTGCTCAATCTCAACGCCTCACACTGTGCAAGGTTGCTTAAAGCTCTAGGGACTCCAAGTGATAAACTCTATTCCCTAATCTAGATCTAACCCTTTAGTCCAGAAGAAAGACCCCTAGTCAGAATTAAGCCCCAGCACTAAGGATTACATCAATGTTTCACTCTGTTGCTTGCACTACTAGGCCCCAGCGGAGTTCCTCTCTTAGCACTTCACTCTATTGTGACCGCAAAGAACTCTTGGAACACGGAGGTAGGATAAATCACACCGAAAGGGAAATGGGATGTTCCGCTACCTTTCGACTCACCCTCTCAATCCTCCCCAACCTAAGCTTTATCTAACCCTCTTGGTGTGTCACTCATCCACAAGAATTACCAAGATGGATTCTCAACCCTAGTATCACTCTAAGGGAAAATCAACTCAACAAACATTCAAGATTAGAGCTCAATTAGAATATCAATTAAATAAAAAATAATAAAAGGTTAATGAAACAAATCCATCCTAGGGTTTACAAATCCAAGCACCCACTAGGAGTTTAGCTCTCCATAGAGCAAGATACGATCAATAATGAAATCAAAAGTAAAAACATGCAATCCACAAGTAAAACCCCCTTATAGTCCGTATTGATGGCCTTGTGGAAAAGGCTCATCTTCTCCAAAGATTCCCTCGCTAAGCCTAGGCACAACTCACCGAATCAATGCCGATGAAAGCTCCCTCAATAACTATATTCCGAAGGAACTTATAAACGCCTAAATGAACGTATTTTATATGTATTGATCTTGTATTATTTGTGTATATTTTAATGAATTAATGCCCATTTAAGTATAATTTGGTTATTTCGGTGTTGCAGATCTTAATAGAGCCGAACGAAGCTCAAAAATGCAAATTGGATGAATTCGACACCAAAAACGGCATTTTTGGGGTTCCAGCACTATAGCAAGCACTGTAGCGTTACCGTAGCAGGATCACTATTTATGCTGCGGCATTCAGTTGTGAGCTTCACGAGCTCCATGCACCCACATGGGTGCCCGTTACTGTAGCTGATTACTGTAGCACCGACATATTTTCTGGGCGAAACGACAGTGAGCTTCACGGGCTCCATGCGCCCGCATGGAGCCCGTATGGACCTGACGGGATATATTTTGGACTGATCTCTTAGGACAAGAGGGTGAGGTTTTTGGAGAAGACTTTTGGGGGAGTTCTTGGAGCCGACTTCCACCAGTTCAGAGGAGGCAAGATCACACATTTTGGAGAAGGGGAATCAAAGGGAGAAGCTTGATTTGGCTAGATCTTCATCGATCTCTTCTTTGGGAACTTGTAGACGACAAGGGAAGCCGCCCCGATCACGGCGTCCGTGGAAGCTTTCCACCTCACTTGGCTTGTCATCTCACTTATATTGTTTGAGGGAGTTTTCTCATGCCATTTGTAGTTGTTTTCATGGACCTATTATTTGTATTTGTTTGCATGGACGAGTAGACCCCAAGGTCACCGGATGACGGTGAACCTTGGGGTGAACTTGTGTATTTGGATGATCTAGTTTTGTTTATTGTAATTGTTGTGTGTTTGTGATTCATTCTTGGTGCATTTGATGTGTTGCTTACATGAGAACTCTGTAAACCAACTCCTAGGTTGTACTTGGTAGCGTGACCATCGCCCTTGTACTAGACACACCAAGTTTGGAAGGGATTCATATACGAATACGCCGTGACCATCAGGTATTTTGTACCCCTCCAACATTAGGGCTAGACCAAGTTGTGTTCCGGCTCTAATTAGAGATTTCCCCCTTTGTTAATGCAATCGTATGAGGATTTGATCAGAAGAAATTCCGTATCAATACTTATACCGGATTAGGGGTCAATTACCGTGACCATCGGGTTGATCTAATTTAGGAAATCTCTAGGTCCAAACCCTCAATTGCATGACACTCTTAGCATCCTTTGCAGTTTAGTAGCTCCTAGGGAATACGCATCCGTGACCATTTCTTTCCCCTGATTTTATACCCTTGCCTTATTTTAGACTCCACTTGTAGTTCTTTCATTTTAATTAATAGATTAGAGAAACCCTTCGAATCTTTCGGCTAGACAATACGCATAGAGGAAGTAAGGGTAGATCCTTGGGCCCGGAGAATACGACCCTTTTCGTGCTGCATGCGAGAGGTATTACTAGACGACTCCGTGCACTTGCGGATCTCGCATCGAGGAGCGAAATGTTGAAGGCCGTAGAACTACTCCAAAAATCCTTGCCAAAAGCCTCTCCAAACCCTAGCCACGAGTGCCTCCAAAAAATCGGCAAAAGATGGAAAAAAGATAGGAAAAGCATTCCCCAAAACGGCTGAAATCGCCACTCAAATAGGGCTGGAATCAGGCATCCACACAGGTGTGTTCAATTTCCACACGCCCGTGTGAATCTCCAGGAAATCGATTTTCTACGGTGCGTGATTGAATTCTCGCTACGATGATTTGATACAGTAGACTGCTAAAGTACTCTGCCAAATGCTTCCATACTTTTCATCGAGGCCAAATGAACGGGTACACATCCATGTGGTGGATCGCGTTGCGTCTTTAATAAATATCACATTGATGAAGGTCTTAGTAGTGTTGCACAAGTGGGAACACATGAGCGTGATCGTCTTTGTGCCCCTCAATTTGCATTTTCACTCGAACACAATGGAGGTTGGCACACACTCAAATGTCTTTTGAGCACAACTAGTGTCTTCATGTTTGTTCACTCCAAGATTTCATCAACAAAGTGCATCCACGATCTACTTTTGGCTCCTTTTCTTCTACTATTGTCTCCACAACTCTATATGCACAAAAAGTAACACAAATACACATGTATGAGCGATAAAATCTGAGAAAAGTAATGCTCAATGTAAGAAAAGAATACTTCATATTACTAATACACAAGCACTTATTAGTTCATCTCTTGCTTGGTCACCTTGAAGCCGTAATTCATTGGTCATTTGATAAATAACATATTTATGTTCCTTCTTGCGCGTTGCAATCCAACTAATTACTAGAATTATAACTTGAATTGCCGCTAAATGATTCAACCGTCGCAACTTATGAAAGAATTGTCCAGCAACCTCTTTTTATCGGCCATCTAATAAAAATTAATTATCAATATTTGTAAAAAAAAAATAGAAGGGAAAAATGATAACAAATTAATTATCAATGTTTTCATGTATATATGTAACGTCAGTTGTATGTGTAATAACATACAGTAAACTAATCAAGGAGATAGAACAAATAATAATAATAATGATAATAATAATAACAATAAAATCCATGGCCCTCAAGAAAAATACATACTTGACTCACTAGATAAAGAAGATGTGGCAAATTCCTATTGGCTAATAAGGTTAATCAACATTTTCCTTTTTCCAATTCACGTATTTAATTTAAATAAATAATTAAAAAAACAACCACCTTTTTTCCCAGCCAGTTCTTCTTCACTGTGAGATTTGCTACCTCATCTTCATACAAATAATTATATTTTATTTTATTTTCCACAAACATCAAACCCTTTAGCACACCATTGCCTTTATTCTTTTTCCCTTTCCTTTTCATATTAAAATTAAATTCTAGTATTAAAATTAAATAAATGTCACACAGATTGCATTTTTCCTTTTCCCTAACATGTTATATTCTTAGGCATGCAAATATGTAATGCATAACATATATTGTAATTTGGATTTTTATGCGCCTATAGTCAATATACAATTTTACAGTGTTTGATTATATTGGATGGCAATAAGGATTCTATTTAAGTTGTTTAGTTTAAGTTGTAGAGGATCTGTTGTTAGTTCTTGGTGTTAGCTTTAGCCCTGTTCATATTAAAAAAAAAAAAAGATTCAGTTTAATTGCTATGTTGCTGCCTAATTTCTGTATCTATGCAATCACTCATGCTGATTAGATAACAACATAAGTGCTAGCAGTTCCCTTAATGTGATAAAAAAGCTGGAATGCCAGGACTAAGAACTATACATAGATATAGAAATTTAACATATAAGTGCATCAACCACCAAGAAAGACAATTAAGAGAATTAATTAATTGGTTATTCATACAACAGCTAAACTAAGAAAAATTTTATCTAATCAAAAAAAAATCAAGGTGTTTGAAAGTTTGAAACATTACTGATAGGAACTAAGAAAAGACAATCCCCTCTAGACCTCAAGTATCAAGAAAATCTTTCTTCTTGCCAATAACACTAAATTAGGTATATGAAAGTTGTTAGTGTACCTTTCAATGATATTAATAGGTCGAACACATAAAAGCCATATCCATAAATTAAGAAAGAAGAAGACAAAGTATTTCTGGTGTTACAATTTGAGAATAAGCATCAAACAAATGTCAAATTCATTCAACTTTTCATCTCAAAAAACAGCCATTTCATGTGTTATGATAAATGTCTGAGATATTGAAATCATTTTTGTTAAATATTTTACCCTCGAGGTACTAACTCTCTACCTAAAACTAATCCCATATTTAAAAAAAAGAAAATAATAACACAGATGCCATAAATTATTGAATTATCATTCTCAATATGCTGACATTCAAGCTTCAAAACATTAGTGCAGTAAAAATCTATGAGAAAAGATATCACTTTCCACCCAAATCAAACAAAACAAAACACTTGCAAATTCACAAAAACATAAGAAAATAGAATAAATAACCCAAAAACATTAACTTAACTCTACCAACCCAAAGCCCAATAAACTAAAACTAAATAAATAAAAAAGACAAAAAAAAACCCAGTACCCTTCAAAAAGAAAAGGAAACAAAAACGAACCACATACTAGTAAAGAAACCACAAAGCATCAAGCATCTGCAAAAGAACAATGACAATGTTCCACCATTAAAGCCACCCAATCAAAAACAGTTCATATAAATTTCTCGCTATATTTAACAAAAGAAAGACAAAACAAAAGCTGAAAAGCCGAAAGGTCAGAGCTTGAGAACCAGAGTAGCGTATCATCATCTCACCATCAGTTGCGTTTGTGTCACCATTAATAAAGCTCTGATTAGATAACCAGATGCAAGCTAAGAAGAACCAGATCCCCCATTCCCTTCCCATTCTCTTCTCCTCTCTCTCTCTCTCATACCTCCAAAACCAAGAGAATAAAAACGTTGCCTTTTTTCTTACTTTTTTTTTTATATTATTTCTCTTTTTTTCATAGCATCAATTGAAAAGCTTTCTTGAAATTAAAAGGAAAAAACAATAGAAATCGAGATACAACTCCATCAAACCAAATCCATCACTAACCTCACAACAACGAACAAAAAGCAGCGATAACTCCACCAACAAACCAGATCACCTTCAAAAACTCTAGATAAAAACATTAGAAAAACAAAAAGAAACCAAGTAGAAGAAGCATAAGAAGAGAACAAGAACAAGAACAAGAAGAACCAACACTATGAGGAAGACATTACCTTTGAACAGATGGCAACCAAATCCACGACGAACCCATGGAGATCAACCTCAGCGAGCAACCTTGCGAATCTAATGGCCGAACTACTAAAGCGTAATTTGTTATATGGGGCATGCATATAATTACCTAATTTCAAGAGGGGTATTTCCGTCATGGAAAAAGTTCAACCCTCCAAAACCCCCCGATTTGGAGGGCTGAAAAAAGTGGGTGAAATGGAGATTTTTCCATCCTCTATTAACCCTCAACTGCCCTACCTTGCATACAATCTTGGATCCAAGCAAGGGTGGTCAATAATCTTCCCTTACAAAACCTTCATTTACCCCCTCCCAAGCAAGCCCTTAGTGTATTGGATGCCGTTAAATGAAACAGATTCCTCCCCAATTATACTATATGAGTTGATGGAGTGAGATTCAATTGTTATATTGATAGAAATTGGTGCGCTTGACATAGATAGTTCATGGTAGAAGGGGGGCACGGACCAACTTTCGGCTCTTCCCGGCCCGGAACCGGCCTGCCAAAACCCGCCGGTTTAGCTGAACCGGCGATTAGGCTAATAACTCATAACTGGCTGGCACTGTAACAGACTCGGATATGGGTCAAAGTATTCCAAACCTGTGACATAACGGGTTAATCGGCCAAGTTTAGCAGGTCAACTCATGTTAGGGATGCAAAAACACTAAGGAAATAGTATATATATATATATATATATACATGGTTGCTCATTGGATTTGAACCCATAAGCTCATGTTGAAGGTGCAAAAACACTAACCACTTGAGCTATAATTCAACTTGGTACATTCTAAGGAAATAGTATATATATATATAGATATACATATTTGTAGAATGTCAACTTTATTTGCACACTTCCTTCCAATTGCTTGAGAGCATCAATATCAATATCAGTTTCAATGTTTAAATAGTAGCTAAGTAATAAAACTTGCACTATATTTTTTTTTTGATTAATTATAAAATATATATTTTGGTGTTTAATGTTGGAAAGCCTAGAAGCAAATAATTTCTTATTTAATGACAACATGATGAGTACAACAATAACAAACCTTAAAGTTTGAAACTAAATTTAAGGGCAAGAGTCCATCTCGATGGTAACTAATAGATAAGTAGATGACAACTTTCATCTAAAGAAAGAGGACTATATAAGTTTATGATTTATCTCTCACTTAAAAATGTATATCAATAACTAAATTCGACAGGTAAAACAATTAGATGTAAGTCTTTCATTTTTTTAAAAAAAATTATTTTTACTAGTCACATATTTTTTAAATTATCTGAAATTCTTTTAAATTTTTTAAGATTATATATTTAAAAAATCACTTTGTGATTTATGTTTATTTATATATTTTTAAAGTCGACACATAAAAGAATTAAAGATCAAGTGGTTAGTGCAGTGGGTTATTGATGCATAGGTCCTATGTTCGATTCCCATCAACAACTTCATATTTTAAAATTTAAAATTTATCTTACTAAAAATATAATTTATAATTTATAATTTATTAATAAAATATATTTGAAAAAAAATTAAAAACTCACTAGGTCAGACAGGCTTAGCTCATACCTGGCAGGTTTTAAAGTCATCCTGGCCAGGCCCAGTTCATCCAAAAAATAAACAGTGCCAGCAAGCTTGCCTGGTCAACCTGGCCCGGCCGGTTTCTTCTGTACCATGGACAGGATCTGGGTCTGGCATTTGGTTAACCAAACCCGGCTAGTTGTCCCAGTGGGCCCTGTAACAGGCCCATGCCCTCCTCTAGTTCATGGCCCAATTTGACTGTATTCGTTGAGGCTTGGTGAACTATGAGCCAAAATGATTGGACTGCCTCTAGGATTGGTTTGCATGGGATGCCAGTTTGTTGAATCTAGCGGAGCAATTATACTATATGGGTTGAGCTCCATTGGATTTAATAAAATTCACAGTCATTCACTATGAAATCCTACCAATGAGGGTTTCCAATATCTATAGTGGGAGTGTAGACTTGCGATAATTGTAGTGGAAGCCAAGTTTTATTTAAAGACCTTAATATAGCTTAGGTATAATATAAATAACCCACTTAAAATTTTCCTTGAGATAATGTCCTTAGCTCATCTTTTCATCTAGGGAGTGTCATTTATGAACTTCCCTTTGTATTTTGATTTACATTGTTGTTTTCATTCATTTGATGGCACACTAGACCATCATAGCCACCATATGTCACTGAACCTTGTGGGTTTCATCATGTATTTTGGATGATTGCTACTTAATTCTATTGCTTGGGTTTGGTTTGTGATTTAATCTATTGTGCCTTTATGATATAATTACATATGAAGTGATCCGTAATTCTTTTATGAGGTGTACACGTCGATGTGACCTACTCACATGTATTAGATCTTGAATGGATTAAAAGAGGTTGCTTGTACCAACATGCCGAGAGATTGGATGTTGGTAGCCCTTCGATTTATAAGAGTAGACCTAGAAAGAGTTTACTCTTATTTTGGGATTTCCTTGTTCTTAATGCAATCACAAGAGTGTTGATATGGAAGAGATTCCGATCAATATTCGTATGAGATTAAGGTTTAACCACCGAGAGATTGGGGTTGATCTAATCTAGAAATCCCTCGGTCCAAATCACCTTTGCAACTTTTGTTCTGCATCCTTGCATCTTGATGATCCCCTAAGGGGATCCACATCCATGGCCTTTTTCATATCATTGTCATGTGTATAGCCTCTTGCTTTTATCTTCATTGTGTGGCGATCTTTTATTTGCTTTTTCATAACTAGTTAAGTAGAAACCCTCTATTAAAGAGTTAAATTAGAAAATAGGCAGTGAAGGAGTAATAGTATATCCTTGTATACTTGCATGAAATCAATCAAAGAAGAAAGTTGGATGAATAAGAGGTGATGATCAACGTGGGAAGCGGTGATGAGTGCAATTCTTATCATGTTTTCTTACCCTCAATTCATGCTTTTGCTTGTCTTCTAGCACATCTTTGTATACATTCGGTGCTATTCTGGTTATGTTTATTAATAATGCAGGTATTGAGGACCTCGATTAAATTAGGAGTGAATCTGGTCTCTAGATGAGAGAAAATGGAAGAAATGCTAAGTGTTCAGGCTCAGCACTAGTAAAGCACAGTCGTGCTCTGTCCTCCTGAATCTCCCAGCCTTGTATGGATCAAGTAAAGAATCTTGTAGTGGAGTTACACCAGGGTGAACATGGTTAAAGCATGATCATGTCCCTCTCCCTGAATATCTCAAGTTGGAGTTGTTCTTCCACTCAATAGGGGAAGCACGTGCCGGGGGCTCCTAGCACGATCATGTTCATGGAAGCTCACGCCAAGTACGGCCGCACTAACTCCCACTAAAAATCTAAGGTGTACACTTAGCCGGTTTAATCAAAAGCATTCCATGGAGACACGTTGTAAGCACGATCGTGCTGTGACCGTGTTGAGCTCAAAGACAACCCTTTTGAACAATAGTTTCTAAGGTTTGCCCTCATCTTTGTTCAGGATTTCAACTCTGCACCTAGAGGACTTTGAAGAGGGTGAAGATCAGGCTTCAACACACATCCTAAAGGGATCAAAGAAGAGTTGGAGACACAAGGGAAGTAGGGTTAAGAATACCGAGCTCGGCGAGGAAGATCATCTTGAGGGGAAGGGAGTCATGTCTTCTTTCTTTAGTGCTTCATCTTTGTTTTCCTCATTGTACGCATCCATGAGGGGCTAACCGTCTACGGTGCCCCGAGATGTGAATTATGTTGTTTTGTATGCTTTGACTACTTGATTGGTACTGATTACAGAATTCTTTTGGTTTCTTGTGTTTAATCTTGTGTTTGCATATCTTGATGGTTTGAATTGCACATTTGCTTTGGTAATCCAGTTATCTTGGTATAACTTGGTGTATTTTAGAACCCAGTTGCAACATTGCTTTAGAGCACACATTCGAACTATAGAATGTACCTGGTAATCATTAGAGTCAAGTCAGCATGCTATAACTCATAGGAATCATCCCGGGGCATTGCTTTTTTTTTTGTTTAAAAAACAATCCTAATTCCCCCATCACTACCATCATTCACTCTTGCATCATTAGTTATTATTTCAATCTGATTACAATCTTTGCTTAATTAAACATCAGAAGATAGATTAGTCCTTTAAGTCCAATCCTTGAAGTTTGACAACCCTACCCCCTCATATGGTACTACTTTACTACTTGTGTGCGACCCGTGCACTTGAGGAGAACACATCAGGTTTTTGGCACCGTTGCCGAGGACTATTAACTTTTAGGAAAATTTGGACTCTGGTGATTTAGTTTGTTAATACTAATTTTAACTGTGAATATTTGTGAATACTTGCAATTTTTCTTTCCTATTTCTTGATTTTATTCTTGTAACCTCTTGAGTTTTCACTGATTTATCTTCCACATTTCTTTCATGGAGGAACTTCTAGCCACATTGCGGAGTCACTTGTACGAGCAAGGTTATTCTGAAATTGGAGCTAGTAGCCCTTGTGATATACAAGGTTTGGCAGAACTTGTTTCTAATTTTTGTGAGCAAACATCCCAATTGGAAGAAGAAATGTACATGAAGATGGGTTTTATCAATGATGACCAATTGCAAGATCCGAGTGTGAACCAAGCAATGTCTATCTGAGCTAGTGTTGCCAATGTTGCTCATGTGGCAGGAATATTAGCTATGTAGTCATTAAGGATGACACTGCAAGTCAGGTCACAATTGTTGATGATATTTCAGTGGAAATTACAGAATTGGAAGTCTAAAATATGATCGATATTATGACTGATCCAGTGCTTCCTGGTCCTCCAACACTGGAACTCAAAGAGTTACCAACACATCTAGAATATGCATTCTTAGGGGGAACCTCTCAGATGCCAGTCATTATTTCATCCAAGCTTGAGGCAAAACAGAAGAAATAAATTGTTTAATCTGCTACTGAATCATAAAGGTGCCATCGCTTGGAGCATCTCGGACATTAAGGGGATTAGTCCATCCTTCTACCCGCACAAAATTTTAATGGAAGATAGTATTCGACCCAGAGTTCAACCACAATGCAGAATAAACTTTAACATGATAGAGGTGGTAAAGAAGGAGGTGAAGAAACTCTTGGATGCTAGAATAATTTATCCAATCTCTGACAGCCCTTTGGTTAGTCCAGTTCAAGTTATCCCAAAAAAAGGAGGAATGACGGTGATCAACAATAAGCAGAAAGAACTCATCCCCACCCGTATGATCATTGGTTAGCGTGTTTGCATTGATTATAGAAAACTAAATGATGCGACTGACAAAGATCATTTTGCTCTAGCATTCATTGATCAAATACTGGAATGGCTATCTGGTCAAAGTTATTATTGTTTCCATGACAGAATGTCTTGATATCTACAAATTCCAGTTGCCCCAGAAGATCAAGAAAAAACTACTTTTACATGTCCGTACGGTACATTTGTAGATCGAAGGATGTCTTTTGGCTTGTGCAATGTTGTAACAACTTTTCAATTATGCATGATGTCAATCTTTTATAAGTCAATTGAAGACTTCATGGATGGTTTCTAGGTTTTTTGGGGATTCATTTGATGGGTGTTTAGTGAATCTAGGAAGAGTTCTCTCCAGGTGTGAAGAAACGAACTTAGCCCAAAATTGGGAGAAGTGTCACTTCATGGTCACAGAGGGAATTGTTCTGGGTCACAAAATTTCCGTTGCAGGAATTAAAATTGATATGGCCAAACTGGACACAGTAGAAAGGCTTCCCCCACCCCACTTCTGTAAAAAATGTTTGGAGTCTTTTAGGGCATGTCAGGTTGTATAGAAGATTTATTCAAGATTTTTCCAAAATCTCTAAACCCATGACAAAGTTGTTGGAAAAATATTCACCTTTTGAATTCAATCAGATCTATCTTAGTGCCTTCTAGACTTTGAAAGAGAAGCTAGTCCGTGCACCAATTATGAATGCCCTGAATTGGGAGCGACCTTTTGAGCTTATGTGTGATGCCAATGATTGCTCAGTAGGAGTAGTATTAGGGCAAAGATATGATAAAAAATTTCACCCTATTTACTTTGCTAGCAAAACTTTGAATCCTGCCCAAGGGAATTACACCATAACAGAGAAAGAACTTTTGGCAATTGTCTATGCCTTTGACAAATTCAACCATACCTTGTTCTCTTCAAAGTTATCGTGTACACTGATCACACAGCTATCATGTATCTCCTTTTGAAGATAGATGCCAAACCAAGACTGATTAGATGGATTCTTCTCCTATAAGAGTTTAATCTTGAAATTTGAGATATGAAGGGATCATAAAACATTGTGGCTAATCATTTGTCATGCTTGGTGCACATTGAAGAAGATAGCAGTATACACCAAATTATAAATGATGCTTTTCCAGAAGAACACCTTTATTGGATCTAGAATGGATCTATTGATGATTACGAGTATCCATGGTTTTCTAACCTTGTGAATTATTTGGTGGGACAAATTATTCCTTCATAATTTTGATATCAGCAACGGAAGAAATTCTTATCTGATGTTAAACATCACTTCTGGGAGGACTCGTTCATGTACAAACTCTGTGCAAATTTGGTTGTGCAATGTTGTGTTTTGCATTCTAAGGGATGGCAGATTTTAGAGAACTACCACTCTAGCACAGTGGAGGGTCATTTCAGTGTGAATCACACTACCGAGAAGGTATTAGAAGATGGGTTCTTTTGGCCTTCACTTTTCAGTGACGCTCGGAGGTTTGTTCCAACATGTGACCAATGCCAAAGAAGTGGGATCCTATCCAAACTCGATGAAATGAAACAAACTCCTATCAATAAATGTGAAGTTTTTAATGTTTGGGGCAATGAATTCATGGGCCCTTTCCCAAACTCCAATGGGAACCGATATGTGTTGGTTGCAGTTGATTATGTGTCTAAATGGGTTGAAGCTCAAGCTCTTCAAACAAATGATCCACGGGTGGTCGTCAAGTTTTTGAAAATGTTATTCTCTCATTTCAGTACTCCGAGAGGAATTATCAATGATAAGGGCACTCATTTTTGTAACACTCAGTTTGAAAAGATGATGAAGAAATATGGAGTAACCTATCATGTTGCCTGATTGATCGCCCGCAAGTGTACGGGATCGCCAAGTAATTCCCTGTGAGTGACACAGGGGTCGTAGTATTCCACGGGGCCAAGGAAGTATTATTACTCACTCTTCACCTATTATCTAGCCTACAATTCTTAGTATGAAGAACAAATGAAATAAAATAAAATAAACTAACTAATCTATGGCTGGGTAACTAGCACACAACTGTGAATAAACAAGGGAGTATCAAGCATGAGAAGGTAGTGTTTGGACAAGGAATCCACCTAGGGTTGTCATTAAGCCCCAAACTAGGATGAGTTAAAGATGCATTGATGATAATTGAGACCAAGAGACCTCGTGAGTAGATTAGCCCCAATCTCTCGGTGACTAACCCCTGATGCCATACGAATGTCAATGGGAATCTCTTCCGGATTAACACACCTATGATCGCATTAAGTTCTTGGAGTTCTCTAATAGGAGTAAACCTACTATCCTTCGGCTTAAACCTAGCAATGGAGGGCTACCAACACCCGATCTCTCAGCGTGTAGGCACAAGTATCCCCTTTCAATCTCTCCTAGATCTAGTACACGTGAGTAGGTCACATCTACGCATACAACTCATAGTAGAATTACGGATCTCTCCATACATGTAATCCTAGGCATGAAAGCATGAAAGATTGAATCTCAAACAACCATCAAAATCAATGAAGAACAACATTCCAAGTTCATAGACAAGATTAGCCCTAGGGTTCATCCAAATCCAAACACAACAATAAGTTAATCCCTCATGACAAGGGACACTTAAACAACATACAAGGAAAAGAAAGACCATAAAGAAGCAAGAAAACCCCCTCTACGGTCTTGATCCCCTAGAATCGATGAAGCCTTGAATGGTGATGCAATGGTGGCTTAGATCTTCACCCCAACTCCTTCCCCTATGCTCCTCTCCCTCTTGGTGATGATGCGTTCTCGTTTCCCCCAAGGATCGTCGCCGTAGGATGGCCGGAAGGCCTCAAGATTGTGTGGTGGCAGCGGCCCAAGAGGCCAAAAAGAAGTCTCACTAAAAGTCTTCCAAGATCCCTAATATACCCTCCAAATGGCCTCCATCCCGAGTGCCATGCCACTCGCTATGGAGCTCAACATTGACACTATTTGGGGTAGGCAAACTCCATCAAGTAAATATCTTCTATTATAGCTACAGTGATCATCCCGGGCACCATTGAGGCCGTATGCCATGATTAGATATCTGACTCGAAAACTCCCCATGTGCTACAGTCGCAGCTTCAATGATTTTGCTACAGTGCCGGGCTACAGTACCACCACTAAAGTACTCCAGTTACAGTCTTCTTGCTACAGGGAATATGCTACAGTCTGCGACCTCGCTTTTCTTCTCTTTTTCGCCCGAATGATATCTTCATGTCTTCCATGGCGTTCCCGTGCCCTGCAAAGCAAATAACATATGATTAAGCACAAAACGGGCATCAATTCTGATGAAAATACATGCTAGAGGTAACAAATACATATACTAAAATACGTACATTTAGACACTTATCAAATATCCCCACACCTAAGCATTTGCTTGTCCCCAAGCAAACACATCATGAAAAACAAAGATAATGATAAGTGGCTAAATGTATTACCTCCGGCTCAAATAAATACAAGACTCTACAAGCAATGGAAAATGATAACTAGATGATGAGTTACAAATAGTAAGCACAATAGAAAGATCTTGTCTCACCTCTATATGTCTGTGCCATGTGTGCGAACCTTGTATTTCATCTGCCTCGATCCGGGTCTAGCCCATCGACTTCAATCAATACGACTCTAAATGCTAATCACTCCACGAGCAAGAGTACTAGGTCTTAAAAATGTTAATTGCCACTCCAATGAAAAAAAGTAGGATCCTTCTAAGCTTTTAAACTTGAACTAACTCCCTATTCTTCTCAAAACCTCTAGTAGGTAGCCCAAAAGATCACTAGAGTTTTTATTTTCATTTCATTTCATTTTTTTCTTTCTTTTTTTCGAGTCCGACTAACATAGATCGCACCAAAAAAATCTTTCTGGAGGGTGCACATGCTGGGTTAGGCACAAGAGCCACCCAACTACTCGATTACGAGTATACATAGACGCATTCATGCTTCATTAGCGGAGGAATACTCGACATAGACTCTTTTTGACTTCATCCTAAATCATGTCTTCAGACTACTCTACATGGCACAAAACTAGGGCTAGCTCAATAAGACTTAGAAGTTCTTAAGAGTTCATTGAATGAAAGAACTTAACACTCCAAGACCAAATACTCAAAGTTGTGTGTTAAGCAATCAAGAGAGATAGAGTAGTCATGTTGGCTATTCCTAGGGCATCAACACAAGATTCAGTGCACAAGACAATACTAGAGGTGAAACATGATTCAATAGAGTACAATAACAAATATGTAACTCAAATCAATCATTAATCCATGCTATAAGAGTCTTAGAATAATGAACAAGCCATCATGGCTACACTAGCATGTAAACAATCACCCTAATACATATAATACACAAATCCCCACACCTAGTGTTGTACATTGTCCCCAATGTACACTAATCATGAAAACATAATGATATATGCAATGAAAACAAATGAGGAGGGTGGAACGAACTTCCCCGGTTATTCTTGTGCATACTGCGAGATGTGACCCGAACACAAAGTATGGCGAGCTATACATGTTGGGTCGGGCTTCCACCAAATGGAAGGAGGGCTCACCAAGCTCCCTTAATGCCCTGCAAGGCCTAAAGGGGACTTCATCATTCCACAAAAATTTATAAATAAGAGATGGGGAGTAATCATGCAAACACAAACACAAAAACTAGAAAATAAAGGCTAAACAATAAAACAAAGTGTCCATGCTAGTCCTTGTTAGACATTGTCGATGTGGTGGTTCTGGTGTGCTTCGAAAGTGCTCAAAACCTCCAAGGTTAGTTAGCGATAGGTAGGATCTTGGATTTCAAAGAAATCCACCAACAACCATATGAAAGTAGTTCCTTGACTTGCTCATCCATCCCAAGTGTTTCCAAAATACCCTAATCTATGTGATGAAGTGTGCCACATGGTTTGGTCCTCAAAACATCAAACTTCACCGTGTGATGAGCATGTTTAAAGTGAGGTTTTTCGGGGTTGGCATTATGTTTCATGGATGTTGGAGACGAGTAACTTGATATTTGGCATTCCTACATCAATAATAATTCAAGTAAGAATGAAAGGAATCCAAGAGAATGCATAATGTGGCATGAAAATGGATAAAACATGAAGAAAATGGGGTGAATAGGATCCATACGGGCATAAGGAGCCCGTATGGGTACTATTCAATTTGCAAGAGTTTCCCCTCATCATGAATTCGAAAAAAATTTGTACATAAATTCGAGATAAATCAAAGACATGATGATCATACCACACAAGCAAAAAGCTTGAAACAATCCACACAAAAACTCAAGAAAGCAAGAATAAAGAAAAGAAAATTTTTCATTCACAACAAGCATCAAACCAATAAAGATGGAGAGCACTTGAGTAGAGCTTGAAGGAGAACACTAGATCTACTTCCCAAGGAGATGTGGAGATGATTTAGAGTGGTATTTAGTGAGATCCGGCCATGGAGAGGTGGATCATGGAGGCTAGGTCACGGTTGGAGAAGAAGAAGAATGAGGAGAGAGACAAGTTGACAAGGTTCTCATTAAGAGAAAGGGTCTTCACGGTCTCTATGAGGTGCTCATAGAGCCCGCGAGGAGTAGTGAAAAGTTTCTAAATTTTCTTGATGGTCTCTATGCACTCCTCATAGAGCCCGCGAGGAGTAGTGTAAAATTTCTGAATTGTTTTGATGGTCTCTATGCACTCCTCATAGAGCCCGTGAAGCCTAGTTAAAAAGTTCTGGATTGTCTTTGATGGGCTCTATGCACTCCTCATAGATCCCGCGAGGCTCTCAAACCATGTTATAAAGTCTTATTTGCTTCTCCAAACACATGGGCATGGCTACAAAGTGTTCTAAAATCATCTCCACCATGAACTAATGGTTCAAAATTTCGATCTAACACATAAAATGATAACAAGTGCGACTCCACAATAAAATCAAGTAAACAACCACATGGACAATGATCATGATAAACAAAACAATGAGAGCATGGACTTATTCAAATTAGCAACTCTAAGAAAATACAAAAAATAACAAGAACATGAATACAAAGAACACAAAAACATGAAAATAAACCCCCGAATGCTTGGGATGCCTCCCAAGAAGCGCTTGTTTAACGTCATTAGCTCGACGTACCTCTTTCTTACCTTAAGGAGGCTTGAAGAGGGTGTGTTCCTCCTGGCAACATGTAGCATAGCTACTTCCATGAAAGAAAAGAATTACCTTCCGGGATGGTGAGCTTGTGGAGACCAAGAACTTGGTACCTTTAGGCCTCCATGGAAAAAGTTTAGGCTGAGAGTTGTGCAACTTAAACTTGGGCGGATCCTTAGATGGTTTGAGCATCCTCCCCGCTCCCATTCTATTCCTGGCTGAATTTCCTTGAAGCTTCCTCAAAAATTGTTTCGGTCTCCATGGAAATAGGTATGGTTGAAAACTTTTTAAACTTGGCATCGGTGGGTCCTTGGACGGTGCAAACCTCCTACCCATATCTCCTTCTTCAACCAATGTCAATCTTCCATTAATTACCCACAAAAAAATCGTTTTGGGCCTCCAAGGAAAAATGTTTTTGGTTGGGGACGTGTCCAACATTAGCATCGGTGGGTCATTGGATGGCTCCGACCTCCCTACCCATATCTTCAATTGTCCCAAATAATTCTCTTTTTGTGCTTGGTGATTTGAGTCACTTCCATGCTAAGGGCTAGCTCAAGTGATATTTGTGCCATTTCTTCTACCTTTTTCACCTCCAATGCACCAAAGATCTCAACCACCTCCCTTCCATCATATTTCTCTTCAATTTTATTGTTGCTTGTGGTTGGAAGTTCAATTGCTCGCTCTTGGAATAATTGTTCAACACGATTCTCTAATTTGTGAAGAGAAGCTTGCACCAGCAAAAGTGTGGCATCGATGGCCTCAAATCGGGCATTACATTTGGCTTCAAGTGCATGAAGTTCGGTGGTGAGGGCATCAAATTTGGTGTTGACATCTCGAAATCTCGATTCAGTATTTATCATGAACTTTGCCAACACATCCTCTGTAGTAAATCTTTTTATTAGCGGTGGTTGTGGTATTTGGGAACCTTGAGGAGGTGCAACCTTTTGATTTTGCTCTTGACTCAATGAATTTGGGTGGTATTTCCACCCCGGATTGTAAGTTGAGCAGGAAGGGTTTCCTTGTGGTCTTTGGTCTTTGATAAAATCAGCATGGGCATCAACTTTAGTGGCCGAACTTGAGTTAGAACCATTCAAATTGCGAGCCCCTTGCATTTGCCAAGAAAATTGTACCTTGCACAAAAGAGTATAAAAAGAACAAAGTTAAACAAAATAGGAAAAGTATATACAAAGAGTAATATGTACAAATAAAAGAAAAACGGCTAGAGCAATAGATTACAAGCTTTCCTAATATTCCTTGAATGTCCCCGGCAACGGCGCCAAAAACTTAATTGATCGCCCGCAAGTGTACAGGATCGCCAAGTAATACCCTGTGAGTGACACAGGGGTCGTCGTATTCCACGGGGCCAAGGAAGTATTATTAGTCACTCTTCACTATTATCTAGCCTACAATTCTTAGTATGAAGATCAAATGAAATAAAATAAACTAACTAATCTATGGCCGGGTAACTAGCACACAACTGTGAATAAACAAGGAAGTATCAAGCATGAGGAGGTAGTGTTTGGACAAGGAATCCACCTAGGGTTGTCATTAAGTCCCGAACTAGGATGAGTTAAAGATGCATTGATGATAATTGAGACCAAGAGACCTCGTGAGTAGATTAGCCCCAATCTCTCGGTGACTAACCCCTGATCCCATACGAATGTCAATGGGAATCTCTTCCGGATTAACACACCTATGATCGCATTAAGTTCTTGGAGTTCTCTAATAGGAGTAAACCTACTATCCTTCGGCTTAAACCTAGCAATGGAGTGCTACCAACACCCGATCTCTCGGCGTGTAGGCACAAGTATCCCCTTTCAATCTCTCCTAGATCTAGTACACGTGAGTAGGTCACATCTACGCATACAACTCATAGTAGAATCACGGATCTCTCCATACATGTAATCCTAGGCATGAAAGCATGAAAGATTGAATCTCAAACAACCATCAAAATCAATGAAGAACAACATTCCAAGTTCATAGACAAGATTAGCCCTAGGGTTCATCCAAATCCAAACACAACAATAAGTTAATCCCTTATGACAATGGACACTTAAACAACATACAAGGAAAAGAAAGACAATAAAGAAGCAAGAAAACCCCCTCTACGGTCTTGATCCCCTAGAATCGATGAAGCCTTGAATGGTGATGCAATGGTGGCTTAGATCTTCACTCCAACTCCTTCCCCTATGCTCCTCTCCCTCTTGGTGATGATGCGTCCTCGTTTCCCCCAAGGATCGTCGCCGTAGGATGGCCGGAAGGCCTCAAGATTGTGTGGTGGCGGCGGCCCAAGAGGCTAAGAAGAAGTCTCACTAAAAGTCTTCCAAGATCCCTAATATACCCTCCAAACGGCCTCCATCCCCAGTGCCATGCCACTCGCTATGGAGCTCAACATTGACACTATTTGGGGTAGGCAAACTCCATCAAGTAAATATCTTCTATTATAGCTACAGTGATCATCCCGGGCTCCTTACCGGCCACCATTGAGGCCGTATGCCATGATTAGATTCCTGACTCGAAAACTCCCCAGGTGCTACAGTGGCAGCTTCAGTGATTTTGCTACAGTACCGGGCTACAGTACTCCATCTACAGTCTTTTTGCTACAGGGAATATGCTAAAGTCTACGACCTGGTTTTTCTTCTCTTTTTCGCCCGAATCATATCTTCGTGTCTTCCATGGCGTTCCCGTGCCCTGCAAAGCAAATAACATACGATTAAGCACAAAACGGGCATCAATTCTGATGAAAATACATGCTAGAGGTAACAAATACATATACTAAAATATGTACATTTAAACACTTATCATTGCCACTGTCTATTACCCTCAAACTAGTGGCCAAGTTGAAGTCACCAACCGGGAATGAAAGCGCATTCTTGAGAAGATAGTTCATCACGGGCAGCGTGATTGGTCAGAATGATTGGATGATGCTCTTTGGGCTTACAGAACAACATATAAGACATCGACTGGACATACCCCTTATTGTCTAGTTTACAGGAATGCATGCCACCTACCTGTAGAGCTTGAGCATCAAGCACATTGGGCAATCAAGCTATTAAATTTGGATACAAAGGATGCACAGAAAAAAGGAAGTAGTAGCTGAATGAACTTGAGGAGCATATGCTGAATGCATATGAAAATGCGCTCGTGTATAAGGAAAAAGTGAGAAGAATCCATGATACCCATCTTAGGGAGGAAAGACAATTTTAGGTTGGGGAGCAAGTTCTTCCTTTCAACTCTAGGCTAAAGCTTTTTCCTCGAAAGCTCAAATCATGTTGGTTAGGACCTTACATTGTCACCCAGACATTTCCCCATAGAGCAGTTGAAATTTCCCACCCACAAATGGAACATTCAAGGTCAATGGTCACAGGTTGAAACATTACATCATCAGAGAGAACATTCCTCAATTATCAGGTAATGGTGCTTTATTTTTGTATGAACCACCTAGCTAGGCAGGTACGTCAAGCTAGTGACGTTAAACAACTGCTTTTTTGGAGGCAACAGAAGTCATGGTTTTCCTTTTTCTTTATTGTTTATTCTATTATTTTTGTTTCTTTGTTTGTTTTTGTTTCTTGCTGTGGCTATCTCTTACTAGTCCTGAGCCTGTTGGGGTATTCTTTTCTTGTTTAGGTTCCTTGTAATTTTTCAAGGCAAGCACGGGTGATAGCTTCCCCGCAAGTGTACGGGATCGCCAAGTAATACCTCGTGTGAAGACACGAGGATCGTATTCCACGGGGCTAAGGATCTCCTATTACTCTTTCTCGAGCTATTATCTAGCCTAAGAACTCAAGTGATGGGTTTTACTCTACTAAATGTAATTAAAACTAAAACAAGATTAAGACCAAATTAGAGAGAACAAGCAATAAGCAAGCAAGAAAATCAATGAGGTGCAAAGGCCTATGGATGAAGATCCCCTTGAGGGGTTATCATGCAACATGGATGATGATCTAAAGATGCAAGGGTAAAATGGACCATTAGATTCCAAGATTAGAACAACCCCAATTTCTCAGCGATTGAACCCTAATACCATACAAACATAGATAGGAATTTCTTCCAAATCTACATTCCTACGATTGCATTAAGTACGAGGAAATCTCACTTAGGAATAAACCTACTCTTCTTCGGATTAAACCTACATGGAGGGCTACCAAACACCCAATTTCTCGGCGTGATGATACAAGTATCCCCTTGTAATCCATTCATGATCTAATACATGCGAGCAAGTCACATCTACATGCATCACTCATAAAAGAGCCACGGATTTCTCCTTAGTGTAGCACTTAGCATGAAAACAATGGATTAGATCTCAAAATTACCCAAGCATAGAATTAACAAGTTATCATCCAACATACATGATAAAACCCCCCCAAGGTTCACCAACACCCGGTGGCCTTGGGGGTCTAGTGTGTCATCATCCCACAACAAGCAATACAAACAAACAAAACATGAAACAAAAGCATAAATGACACTCCCTAGATGAAATGGTGAAGGAGGAGGTGAAGAATATGAAGAATGATGCTTTTCCCGCCAAAGGAGTGCCAAATGACGCTTCCTCTAGCCGTGGGTCTCCTTTCTTCAAATCGTGGTAGATCTCCCCTTGAATGATGTTGCCTTCTTGCCTTGAGAATCTTGGACCTTGGGCTTGGATGATCTTCTAGCTTCCTTGCCCTACTTCTCCTCCCCAAGGTCGCGCAAAAACTCCCAAGTGCTCTCCCAAAGTCGGCCAAGAAAAGGTCTAGCCAAAAGTCCTCTTTTTACGCCCTAAAAGTTGGTATTTATACCCCCGAGGCATACTGGGTCATATGTCGGTCGTATGGGGGTCGTATAGCGCCCAAAAAAACCCTAGATTCGCGATCCATCACGGGGTGCATACGGCCCCCATCTTGGGTAGTATGGAAATCGGCGAACACTTAAAAATCAATCTGCTTTTCACAGTGCATACGGCCATCATCTTTCGGGTAGTATGGGGGTAGTATGAAATTCCTGTTTTCTTCTCTTTCGCCCAAATGATATCTTCTTGTTCTCTATGGCTTCCTTATGCCCTACAAAGCAAATAATAGACGATTAAGCGCAAAACGGGCATCAAACCTCACAAAATACATGCAAAGTGAATACGATATATGCATGAAAACATCTACATTTAGACACTTATCAACGGGCAGAGCCCGACCATACTTGTTTCACTGATTTTCACTGGTTTCAGTTTTTGAAGATTTTCTTGGCAAGCACGAGCATGTCATGGGCCCTAACATAATTAGCATAATCCTAACATGCTCGTGCTTCCCTCCTCATTGGTTCCAATCTTTTTCCTAAGATTTTCAGTGGGAGGCTCGTGCTGAGCACACCATCGTGTCTTCCTAGGGTCTTTCCCTCCAGTTCTGGTTCCTAGTGCATGTACGTATTTTAGGCATGTTCCGCATGACTATTTCTTTTTCCCCCATTCATTCTCGGGACACACGACATGCCGGTTGCGCTGACCGTCTCCAGCCGCACCTGTTCATCTCCTTTCCTCCTTTAAAACCTCACCCGCTCTTCTCACATCCCACACCAACCTCATCTGTGGGCTTTCTCAACTACTTTTCTTCTCCTTATCTTCTTCTCTTTGTTCTCGCACGGCTCCCATAAGTTTTATAGCCTTTTCTTGTTGTTGGGAAGGTTTCAAGACTTTAACATATTAGGTTTTGGACACGGTCCTCTTTGTATCACCTCTTGAGCTTCTACATTGTTTGTTGAGCCCGTATTTTAGTCTCTATTCTCAGTTAGCAAAGGGAGTCCCCTACTACATTTTAGTTTGTTTATCTTTATTTTGTTGTACTTTTTATCCTTTTTTAGTTTCTCTTCTTTTATATTTTCGTATTTCTGAAGCTTTACTTGTGTCTTCCATTACTTTCAGGGATTATGTGGATGCTTGGAGTTGAATAACACTCACGTTGAGAGCAGCAACATCACTCTCTATGTTCTGTAATGTCTTTTCGACTCCCTCTATCTTTTATTGTCTCAATTTTGTTTTCTATGTCAATTATTTTACATTGAGGACAATGTATTATTCAATTGTGGGGGAGGGTTGTATGCTTGTTTTGCTAGAGATGAGTGCTTATCTGAAGATGGTCTATGATCAATTACACTTAGAGCTTCTTAACCTTGGGAAACACATGCGTGTTTGTTTATTATTGAGATCCATATCGTAGTTTCACTCTTAAAACTTTGAAGGCTCAAGTTTATCACTCAACCCTAATTGTGGAGCAGCATGTTGTTAGGATGAAAACCGTTTATCTCTTTTGGTTTAAAAAACAAAATAAAACAAAACAAAACAAAACTGGAAAGTCGGATTCCTTGTGGGACGCACTACTAGTTTTTTGTAAATACTTTGTGAAAAGATGGTAGAAAGACTATCACCCTAGAAGAGTTAAAGCTACTCTTGAGTAGTCAAATTTTGGGCATTACAAGTGTACATTTGATGACCTACCAGGAGAGAAGGCTACCTCTTGGGTGTATAAAGGTACTACCCATTATGAATAGTTAATTCTAGATTTAACTTTTCTAGGTCGAATCCCGAAAAATGTGGGGCACTCAACTTAGGGTTTCCACACACACTAGTTCTTTGAAGTAAGAGTGTAGCCACTAATTAAATATTCTTGTTGTTTTTAACCCTTGTTGCTTTCCCTTTGTTTAAGAAGTTTGCATTCACCTAAGATCAGAGATGTCACACTCATCTTTCCTTTCATTGAGTGATGTGAGATTGCTTCAGGACAAGCAATGATTCAAGTGTGGGTATTTGATGAGTGCAATTCATATCATGTTTTCTTACCCTCATTTCATGCTTTTGCTTGCCTTCTAGCACATCTTTGTATACATTTGGTGCTATTCTGGGTATATTTGTTAATAATGTAGGAATTGAGGAGCTCGATTTAATTAGGAGTGAATCTGGTCTCTAGACGAGAGAAAATGGAAGAAATGCTAAGTGTTCAGCCTCAACACGAGTAGAGCACAATCGTTCTCTATCCTCCTAAATCTCTCAGCCTTGTGCGGATCAAGTGAAGAAGCTTACAGGGGAGTAACACCAGGATGAGCACGGTTGAAGCACACTCGTGTCCCTCCCCCTGAATATGTTAGGTTGGAGTTGTTCTTCTTCTCAATAGGGGAAGCACGTGCTGGAGGCTCCTAGCACGATCATGTTCATGGAAGCACACACCAAGCTAGACCACGCTGCCTCCCACTGAAAATCCCAGGCGTATACTTAGCTAGTTTACACAAAAGCAATCTATGGAAACACAATTTAAGCACGATCATGCTGAGACCATGTCAAGCTCGAAGACATCCCTTTTTTACTCCAGTTTCTAGGGTTTGCCCTCATCTTTGTTTGGAGATTCAACTCTCCACCTAGAGGACTTTAAAAAGGCAAATATCAGGCTTCATCACACATCCTAAAAGGATCAAGGAAGAGTTGGAGGTACAAGAGAAGTAGGGTTAAGCATATGGAGCTCAGTAAGGAAGATCATCTTGAGCAGAAGGGAGTCATGTCTTCTTTCTTTACTGCTTCATCTTTGTTTTCCTCATTGTAGCCATCAATGAGATGCAACCATCCACTGTGCCCCACGATGTCAACTATGTTGTTTCGTATGCTTTGACTACATTATTGTTAATGATTATGGAGTTCTTTTGGTTTCTTGTGTTTAATCTTGTGGTTGCATATCTTGATGGTTTTAATTACACAACTGCTTTGGTAATCCAGTTATCTTGGCATAACTTGGTGTATTTGAGAACCATAGTTGCAATATTGCTTTAGAGCACACACTCGAAATAAAGAATGTACCTAGTAATCATTAGAGTCAACTCAGCACACTATAACTTATAAAAATCATCCCAGACATTATTCTTTTGTTGTTGAAAACACAATCTTAATCCCCTGACATGCGTCTGAATATGCGTATGAATCGCAAGTGCACGGGTGTTGAAGTAATAATATACCCAGCAAGTCGGGTAGTCGAATCCGCAGGGAACAGGGCTACTAGTACTAAATTTTTCTTTGCTTTCTAGCTTAATGATAAATGGAAAGGTGTGGTGATCTAATGTGCGAAGAAATGAATACTGGAGATGAATATGCAAGGGTGAAATGGATGGAGATCTCAATCAATAAAAGTGGGGTATTCAGGAAATGATCCCCCTAGGATTCAGGTATTAGGTACCGGATAAGCAAAGTGTTTCTATGATGAGTAAGTTAAGTCATGGAAATCCAAGAATAATCGGATCCGGCCTCCCGATCGCCGATACTAGTCCCCTACGAGGTCCCGGTGGAGAAATCACTCAATCTCAACACCTTACACCACATATGACCACAAAGCACTCTAGGGATTCCAAGAGGTGTATCCGATTACTAAAGATTGATCCAACCCTAATTCCCGGCGAAGGATCCTAACCCCCTACAAGGTCCCGGCGGAGAAATCTCTCAATCTCACGCCTCACACCAAATAGGTTGCATAGAGCTTAGGGAATGGAGATAGAATACACCAATCGGAGGGAAAAGGGGATGCTCACTATCTCATGACTCGCCCTCTCAAACCTCTTCAATCTTGAGATTCTAACCCTAATGGAGACCTCTCTCTCACCAAGGTAACAAATCATGCAAACCAAATAACCAAAAGATCAATAAGGCAAGCAAGCATTAGACAATCAAGATTAAAACTTAATCAAACTCGGATTAAATAGAAACACTAAGCAAATCACAAAAGATGAGAATCCTAGGGTTCACAAGCCCAAATACCCTCTAGGGTTTTAGCTCTCCATGGAGCAACATACAAAACACACCATCAATGAATGAAAGTACATTAAAACCATAGAAATAAACCCCCTTATATATGAACAGATGGCCTTGATGGAGAGCTTCGATGTCTCGAAGGACCCACTCCGAAGCTAGGTTCACCGGTGGCTTCCTTGATGCTATGACAGAGGAGGAATCGATCAAAGTTGGTGACAAAGCGCCTCCAAAGCCGCAAAGACCTCTTTTCCAAACCCTAGCCATCTCACCCCTCAAGAGTCGCACAAAAGATGAGAAAGAATAGGGCAAAACAACTATTTATAGGCCTTAGACCGTGTCTATCACGTGCCCCCACGCGCCCATATGGATTTTCCATGCGCCCACGTGGGCTACGGGAATTTCCACGCGGGCGTGTGGAATGTAATTTTGTTACAGTACTGCTACAGAAAAATTGCTACAGTGCTTTGCACAAAACACGGTCCAAACACTCTTCTCTTGAGGCCACATGTCCAGGCACATGTCCATGTGGTAGGCTATAAAACTTTTCTTCATCGACGTATCTTTGAAAGGTCTTGCAATCTTCACAAAAAGAAGGAACATGAAGATGTGGCTGCCTTTGTGCCCTTCCAACTAGTGAATTGACTTGATTCTTCTTGGAAGTTGGGACACATCTCCATGTTTATGAACTCCTCTCGTGTCTTGGTCCTTGAATTGAACAAGAACTCCCAACATTGTGTCTTTGTAGCCTATCTTTGCTTCTTTTTTACTCTTCAAGGCATTCACAACCTATATGCATAAAAGAACACCAAATACACAATATGAGACATAAACCATGGTAAAAATGATGCTCAATGCACGTAAAACATATATAAAAATATGTCTACTCAAGCACTTATCAAACTCCCCCACACTTAAGTCTTTGCTTGTCCTCAAGCAAAATTAAACATTAAACTCATGGAAAGAAAAGATGAGTGCTTGGCCTTAGGTTCACCAAAAGAGTACAAGAATAAAATTCTACATTCATGGAGAGAGTCAAACACTAGACAAAACAATCAATTCTCTAGCAAACAATCCAATAAAAAATAAAAGTGATAAAATCCGAATGCGTGTGTGTGTGAAAAACTCAACTCATGTCAACACTATGTCCACTACTAAGTTCTTATTAACACGGGACTTATTTATAAACACAAAGAATACGTAGTAGCTTCACACAATCTCTAAGTTAGCCCTTTCCCAAGATGCCTCCCGAGTGGCTTTCACACTTTCGAGGTGGTAGCTCTTTCTACCAAGGATGGTAGCTTTCACACATCCCATGAGATAGCTCTTTCTCTCATTAGGGCATAACAAATATCCGACTTATGAGAGTAGCTACATACATCATGGGTGGTAGCTCTTTCCACCCCCTATATACAAATAACAAACAATTTCCATTTTTTTTCAAATAGAAACTAGCACACTAAAGTCCCAAACATAATGAACTAGAGTCTTCATAGGTCTAATGAGCGAGAAAAGTGTACAAAGTGCAATCGGACAAAAATATTCAATAAAATTGGATGAAAACTAGAGCATGATAAAATCCATGTTTATAACCTCCAAAAAAACTAAGAATTAAACTCTTAACCCTAAGGTGAACCTTCATTGGCAACAAGAGCATGCTCATGAAAAACACAAGTAAAAGTCATGTATAAAGGTGAACCCTCCCCCACACTTAAGATGTACATTGTCCTCAATGTACGCATGCAAGCACAATAAAAATAATAACAATGGAAGCATAATGTGTGTGGGAATGCAATTAAAACAATACTCCCCTAAACTCCTCATTAATCGTTTGGTGAAGTCTAACTCATGGGCTTGTTGTATGGGTTGTGAAGCTCACACGACCATGTGACAATATCACATCATCATGTCTATGACTAAAAACACCATCAACATCACTCTCAAGGCCATCCGCATGTAGACAAAGGGGTTCAGATGAAGCTCAACAAAAATAGAAAAAGATGTACGAGTTCTTATAAGTAAACACATGAAGCACAAACTTACACAAACAAAACAAAACACAAAGTTAACTAAAGTCTAAAAGATAAAATAAAGAAAAACTAAAAATGAGAACAAAAGCAAAGAAAACTAAAGAATCATGAGTGGGACGCCTCAAGCATCGACGTCGTCTTCTGGTGTTGCCGGTGTGCCAAAAGAATGTTCTCATCCAAGGTTAACCGTATGAAATCAAAGCATTTTGGAACAAGTTTTTCGGTCTTTGGTGTCATACCTGCAAATAAAGCTTCAAAAGAAGTCAATTAAGCATGAATTTGATGAGTACAGGGTTTTACGTGGGTGTGGAGGACAAGCCAAGAGCTTTTCTAGCCTTATTGGCTACTTTTCCAGCCCACGTGGGCGTGTGGGGAAGCCACGCGCCCGTGTGGGCGCGTTTTGGTCTCGGCCAGGGTGCCACGCAAGCGCGTGGCTGGTCGGCCCACATGGGCTCGTGGCTGGGCGCGCGGCTTGGCCTGGCAGCAAGGCCACGCGGTCGCGTGGATTCACAGCCGCGCAAGCACTAGCCCGCGCATCACTACAATTATTCACTCTTGCATCATTAGTTTTTACTTCAATCTTATTACAATCTTTGTTTAACTAAACATCACAATATAGATTAGTACTTTAAGTCCAGGCCCTGAGGTTCGACAACCCTATCCCTCACTGGATACCACTTTACTAATTGTGTGTGACTCCTGCACTTGTGGAGAACACATCAATTGGACAGAGTGTCACGGCAACTCACATAAGATCCACTTTTATTCATTTATACTATGGACATGTCTTAGTTTTAGATGATTGTTTAGTATCACCAAATGGGTTAAAGAACATTGTTCTATTCTTGTTTTAGCTAAAAAAGGATATGTCTTTAAATATGGTGAAACTAATTATGATATTTATTTTAGAAATAAATTAATTGGCAATGCCTCTTTACTCAATGTCCTATATAAGTGTGTTGTGAATGCTATAACTAAAGACATATAAGGCATGAGATAAATCAAACTCTTGTATGGCATTTGAGACAAGGTCATGCTAGAGAACAAAGGATCTACGAGTTGGAGAAATATGGCTTCATAGGTCCATTGGATCCCTATCCGACATGTGAGTCTTGTCTCATTGGCAAGATGACCAAAATCCCCTTTTATTGAACATCTTGAGAGGGCTGCATAAGTTTTGGATTTAGTGTACACTAATGTTTGTCGGCCAATCAATGAGATGGCTCGCAAAGGTTTCCACTATTTCACAACTTTTACCAATGACCATTCTGGGTATGGTTATGTATACTTGATGAAGAACAACTCAGAGGCTCTTGACATGTTCCAAAAGTATAATGCTTTAGTGGAAAATCAAATCGGTAATCATATAAAAACACTGCAATTAGACTGTAGTGGTGAGTATATGAATACCGAGTTTGACTTGTTCTTAAAGGAACATAGGATATTTTCACAATTGACACCACCAGTGACTCCTCAATTAAAAGGGGTAGCTGAGCATAGGAATCGAACATTATTGGACATGGTTTGTTCCATGCTTAGCTACATGGACTTGCCCATTTCTTTTTGGGGGAATGCGCTCTTACTATTGCATATATCTTTGATATATGTCCATCTAAGTCCGTTCCTAAGACCTCACATGAAATGTGGAAGGAAGGAAACCAAGTTTTAAACACATTAAAATTTTGGGATGTCCGGCCTATATCAAGAAGACTAAAGTAGAAAAGTTGGAGGCTAGAACCTTAAAAAGGACATTTTGTTGGTTACTCCTAGGATTTGATGGGACACCTCTTCTACTTGTATGATGATCAATGGATTATAGTAGCTTTACAAGCCCATTTCTTGAAAGATAAGTTCATTCAAGAAGATGGAGTGGGTAGGTTCATTGTTCTGAAAGAACAAAATGAAACACCTGAGGAACCTATTATTCAAGAACAATAAACCAAACCTATTTTGACATAACCACTATTGCGATGATCTAGTAGAGTATCTCGATTGTAAGAGAGATATGGTTATCTAGTACAAGGAAAACATAACTTGTATGTCATAGTAGAAGGGAACTATGGAGAGGATCACTCTACTTATGATCAAGCAATGATGGATGCAGGCTATGCTACGTGGCAACATGCTATATAAGCAAAGATGGATTTGATGTTTTCAAACCAAATTTGGACTCTAGTAGACTGCCCCAAAGGGATTGTCCCTAATGGATACAAGTGGATCTAGAAGAGAAGAAAATTGCTCTAGATAGCAAGGTGGATTACCTTTGAGGCCAGGCTAGTAATGAAAGGGTACAGTCAAAAGAAGAGCATTGACTATGAGGAAACCTTTTCTCCAATACCTATGATCAAATCCATCAGAAGTTTGCTCGCGATAGCCACATACCTAGATTATGAGATTTGGCATACGGATATGAAGACTGTGTTCCTGAATGAATACCTCAATGAGGAAATCTATATGGAATAGCCCAAGGTGTTTGTGTCTGAGGCTTATTCTCATAAGGTGTGTAAGCTTAATAGTTCTATTTACAGACCTAAACAGGTCTCCCACAGTTGGAATCTTCATTTTGATGAAGTTGTTTAACTTTTAATTTCATAAAGAATGAGGATGAATGGTGTGTCTATAAGAAGGTTAGTGGGAACAATATATCATTCTTGGTATTATATGTAGATTAAATTCTGCTTGTAATGAGTAATATAGGCATGTTGACTTCAGTTAAAGCTGGGGTTTCAAGCACATTCTCCATGAAAAGACTTAGGAGAAGCCAGATATATCCTTGGAATTCACATTTATCGTGTGAATAGGATGATAGAGTTTTTTGAAGCACTTTTCTTTAGAAACGTCTTGGGAAAATATGTGGTTGAATATGTGGTTGCTTCGGAGGATGTATGGATTAAAAAGTTCTTGATAGAACATCAGGTGGTTCTAAGTGTGGAGATCCCATTATCATTTTATTGTGACAACAATAAAGCTATAGCACAAGCCAAGGAACTAAGGTCTCCTAGTAAATCCAAATCGAGCGGCGGTATCACATCATAAAAGAGATCGTTGGAAGTGGTTACATTGTCATGTAGAAAATAACCCAGTGGATAACTTAGTTGACCCATTCACCAAGCTACTATCACAAGCCATGCTAGATTGACATCTTCAAAAGATGTGTGTAAGATACCATAGTGGTTGGCATTGAGTGCAATTGGGAGATTGTTAGGATTATGCCCTCGAATGGCAACTAGGATACTTGTATTAAGGCATTTCATTTATATTATACATTCTTATTATATTAATATGTATTTATTTTGATGTTTATATAAATCATGTAATGGCATTTTTAATTAGTTTTGATCATTATAGTCTATATGTATCAAGTTAAACCTTCTACTCTTTGTGGGATAAAGAGGAGGGATCTAGAAGGTTTTAGTACTTATACACTTAAATAGTTCACAAATCGGATAATCTTTATTTGGGCGCTAATGATTCATAATGATTTGTATAACATATATTTTAACAAAGAGTGCTAGTAGAACACTATAAAATAGTGGTAGCATATGTCATAAATATATCACTGGAATTGTTGTATTCAAACATGACTCGCGATAATCCAATTACATATGTTTTACCTTTTGACAGTCAATGTATGAGATTGTTGGTTATGATCATATGAGTAAACCTTAGACCTGAGGTATCATGATCACAATATGCTCATAATGTCTAGTCCGTTACTAGAGTCGTTGGGCTCAGTTTACCTATTGGTAGGACCGACTTCGAAGTGCGGTTATGTCGGGAAAGTAGCAATTATGAGTGATGACCAAGAAAAAATTAGTTCTCTTGGAAGTAAACGAGTTAGTATCCTATGGGATTATAAGTATGTGAGATTAGAAGACCTTCGCCAATGCAGTCAAACTAATCATGTGGGGCACGAAGGGTAATTTGGTAGCTTTATTATGTTATGGTTGTTTGCATATGATTGAGTTCAATGTGTTTGATAATTATCAAGGATCTTACTCTGTTGGGATGCAAAAATGAAGGGTTTATAGATATATAGTAATCATAACTGGAAAAGTTCATAATGATCTACTCATTCGTGTTCAATTGAGCTACGACGTAGAGCCACGGGGTTGGCTAGGTGTCACTCATGTCCTTTGGTATCCTCCCACTGCTAATCAAAATGAACATAGAGAGTCACGCTTATAGAAATTAATGATCAGTCTCGTTTTGAGTGTAAGGGTAAAATTGTTAATTTGCAATTTTACTTCATGGGATGAGTGAAATTGAAAATTGGTCTAAGGTTTTTGTCTTAAGTTAAAATTTTGATTAAAATTCAATGGAGTAGAATAATTAATCAAAATTATAAGGACTTAAAGAAAAAGGTGATTTTAGTCTCATTAGGACTCATATTTATGATAGAACTTCATATAATATTATTTATCATGTTATAAAGTTTTATATTTCTAAAAGGACTTCATAATTGAATAATGTTTAATTTGTTTTATGAAATCTCTATAAATACAACTCCTCTCTAACCCTAGAATAGATCAATTGATTCTCTATGAGAAAATCACCAGTCTCTTTTCCTCTCTTACCCTAGCCGCTATTTGGAGGAGAAGACTGCATAGTTTCTGAATTCCTGCATGTGATTTAGAGGTGTGGGGCTTTTGTTCAGTGCTAGAAGATCTATGACAATCCAAGGACCAATTCAGCACATCAAAGAAAATTTTTTTTGAAGATCCATAGTTGATTTTGTAGACCTTTTAACTAAAATAGAGTGTTTATTAAAACAATTAGATCATATCACAAATTTATTCTTGCTTCTGCAGCATGTGATGGTGTTATATAATTTTGCAATAGATCCTAACAGAAACCATGTTTTGCTAGGTAAAAGTTTAAGTCTTAAAGATACTTTTATTAACAGCATGAGATTCCAAAGTGAGTGGAATTTGTGTTCATGGTCAAAATGGTGGGGGATTATGAGAGGATTTTAATTATATATATAAAGATGTATCTCTTAGTCATTCCCTTTAAATTAAGGTACTTGTATGAAGAGTCATATAAGAAATTATATATGACGTTTCTAAAAGACACAACATCAAAACACCAAGAGTAGTTAAAACTCCAAAAAAAAAGACACTTTGAAAAGATATAAGATGAAAAGGTGTTATAGACATCATTTGCAATATAATTAGTGAAAAGTTATATTAGTTTATGAAAGTTTTTTATTTGAAAAGTTATTTTTCTTTATTAAAGAGATATTTTTGTTTAATAAACACTATTTTAGTCGTATAAAAAGCATCCCCTATCACCATTCAAGCAATATAAGAAAACCAAACACTTTACAAATTCATTTGCTTTGTTCTTTGAGAGTATAAAAAGATAAAAGCAAACTATCATTTTGTAAAAACCATTATTAATTTTGCTTAAGTTTGTGAGTGCAAACCATATTCAAGACCTTTCATTGTATCCTAAAGGAGATTTGCTATTCAATTCAATTTACATCCAAGGTATGAAGCTAGGTGGAGGGGAATTAAGCCTTAAGAAAAGTGTTGTCCGGGCATTGAAGACTAGTGCATTAGTTTTCTTTTGTACCTTTTCTTCTCTACACTCTAAAGAACCATTCCCTTTAACAATAAATAGACATGTATGTAGCAAAACATCTTTGCATTATTTAAATTATTTAATAAAACATCCAGTAAAAATATTATTTAGAAGTCAATAACAATTTGTCTCATGAACCACTTAATTGTGAAATAAATGAAATATATTGCATATCACAAAACCTTCTCATTAAAATGAATTATATGTAATTATAAAAACAAAAAAATAAAATAATACAAAATATAGATGATTTGTCACACCGTGATTATTTAAAATAATATTTTTTATATAAATAACTACTTAGATGTTCTTCTTTTATTAAATATTAATTTTTATTTGTGAAAGTGTTCTTTTATAAATTATACTTGAAACCCAATTTGAAATTTTTTTTTTTAGATATATGAAATAATCAATATTTTTAATTAATATCAATTAATAAGTGATGAGTGTACAATTAGATATATGCAACCATATTATTTTGTACACTCATTAGGCATATATTAGAAGTATATTGGTAAATTCGATACTAAACATAGTGTGTTTTGCATTCTCAGGCTTAGGGCAGCACTTAAAGATGAGAGAGTGCCAAAAGAAGTATTTCGGATCCTAAACGAAGAAGAAGGAACTCCCTCGGCATCAATTGGATAAGAACAAGGCAAACAAGCTGGCTTACGAATAGCATACGGCCGTAAGCGTCTTTTAGAGAACCTTATGGGCATGCTTATACCTATAAGGAGGAGTATAAAGCCAAATCAAAGGACCTTACAGGTAGAACTTACGTCCATGGGGATGACCATAAAGACTATTGACAAGGTCCCCTTACGTATATCCCGCAAGTGCACGGGTTTGTCGAAGTAATAATCCCGGGTGAGCGGGTATCAAATCCACAGGGAGTAGGGAATAAAGATACTTAATTCGATTCTTAGCTATGTAAAAGATCAATGATAATGAGTGTGACAATGATTCAATTCTCAACAGTAAAAGCAACAAGTAAGAGAGCAAAAGTAAAGAAGGGGGTAAGGCAATCGATAAAGATGGGGAACCCGGATAATGCTCCACCTAGGATAATTGTTTCAAGTGCAAGAACCCTCTATTATGATTCCTAATCAATGCAATGGTGAGTCGTGGAAATCCTTAATTACATAGTCCCAAATCTAAGGTCAACTATGCCTAACTCTATACATGTCCCCGAGGAGAAATCGAACAATCTCAACACCTCACTCTGCATAGAGTTGCAATGAGCTCTAGGGGATTCCAAGTGATAAATCTCTTCCTAATTATAGACCTAACCCTTTTGGTCCGGTGGAAGGTCCCTAACCACAATTAAGCCCTAGATACTAAGATCACCTCAGCGCTTCACTCCGTTCTTGCGCACAACTAAGCCCGCTGGAAGTTCATCCCTTATACCATTCACTCTATTATGGCGCAAAGAACTCGAGAGCGGAGGTAGAATCTATCACGCCCGGAGGAAAGGGGACGCTCCTGCCTCTCGACTCACCCTCTCAACCCTCTCCAACCTAGCTTTGTCTAGCGCTTGTGGTGTGTCACTCACTCACAAGGTTACCAACAAGAACTCTCAACCCTAGTGTCACTCTGGGGAAATGTTCATACAATCAAGCATTCAAGGTTGGAACTCACAATAAACATCAATTTATTGAAAGCATAATAAAGAGGTTCAAAGAAACAAATACATCCTAGGGTTCACAATACCCGAGTACCCACTAGGGGTTTAGCTCTCCATGGAGCTAAGTACAATCAAAAGAAATAGAATGTAAAAAGCAATGAATACATAAAGAAACCACCTCGATGAGTCGGGTAGTCGATGGTCTTGTGGAAAGTCCTATACTCGTCGTCCAAGGATTCCCTCGTCCGGTATAGGATATGCCTCGACGCAAGCTCCCCTACCAACCTTCTTCCTAAGGAATCACAATGTCGGAGCCGTAGAGCCTCTCCAAAACCTTGGCCAATACCCCTCGAAACACTAGCCAAAGCCCTCTCTCAAGTTGTGGAAAAGATGGAGAAAAGAATACCAAAATCGGGGCTAAATCGGCTTTAAATAGGGCTGGAATCGGGTGACTACACCGGCGTGGATGCTCCACGCGCCCGTGCGGAATTTCCACACGGCCGTGGATAATTTCCACACGCCCGTGTGGATTCTCTGTTTCTCTGGTTTCTCGGCCAGCTGTGAGCAGTGCTGCTACAATATATGCTACAGTGTTGCTATAGTGCTCTGCTATATTATTCGACCTGAATAGCTTCCCAATTCCATACTTTCATCTGGGTAACGCAACGGGCACACGTTCACGTTGTGGATCACTTGCTTCTTTAATGGTGTACACGTTGGTGGATCTCTTGTTCTATTTGCATAAGTCGGAATGCTCGAATGTGACTGCCTTTGTGCCCCTCCAAATGGATGTGCCTACTCGAATACGAGGAGGTTGGCACACACTCTAGCATCTCACACCTGACCTATGTCTTCGCGTTTGAACCTTAGCAAGATTTCCTCCAATATTGGTGCATTATGATCCACATTGGCCTATTTCCTTCATACTCGGCCTCACAACCCTACCTGCATAAAAGTAACATAATAACACACATATTAGTGTAAAAACCCGAGAAAAGTAATGCTCAACATAAGGAATGAATGCTTCACATTCGTATCGCACAAGCACTTATCAACCATTTAGAGGAGTTTATGAGTAGAGCTTATACGTGTAATGTCAGTCGCAAGGCAACACAAAGAAGCTTATAGTCCAGCGCTTATGGTTGTAAACTAGATCATAACACGAGATAAAGGATCTTACAGATGGGACTTATAGTAGTAATTGTTCTCGTAAGGCTTACGGCCCAATGACACGCGTCCGAATATGCATGTACACCGCAAGTACACGGGTGTCGAAGTAATAATTACCCCGGTGAGTGGGTAGTCAAATCCACACGGAACAGGGCTACTAGTACTAACTTCTTCTCTGCTTTCTAACCTAATGATAAATGGAAAGGTGTGGTGATCTAATATGCGAAGAAATGAATACCGGAGACGAATATGCAAGGGTTAAATGGATGGAGATCTCAATCATAAAAGTGGGGTATTCGGGCAATGCTCCCCCTAAGATTCAGGTATTAGGTACCGGATAAGGAAAATGTTTCTATGAAGAGTAAGTTAAGTCATGGAAATCCAAATATAATTGGATCCGGCCTCCCGATCACCGATACTAGTCCCCTACGAGGTCCCGGTGGAGAAATCTCTCAATCTCAACACCTCACACCACATATGACCGCAAAGCACTCTAGGGATTCCAAGAGGTGTATCCGATTCCTAAAGATTGATCCAACCCTAATTCCCGGCGAAGGATCCTAACCTCCTACAAGGTCCCGATGGGGAAATCTCTCAATCTCACGCCTCACACCAAATATGGTTGCATAGAGCTTAGCGAACGGAGATAGAATACACCAATCGGAGGGGAAAGGGGATGCTCTCTATCTCATGACTCACCCTCTCAACCCTCTTCAATCTTGAGATTCTAACCGTAATGGAAACCTCTCTCTCATCAAGGTAACAAATCATGCAATCCAAATAACCAAAAAATCAATAAGGCAAGCAAGCATTAGACAATCAAGATTAAAACTTAATCAAACTCGGATTAAATAGAAACACTAAGCAAATCCACAAAAGATGAGAATCCTAGGGTTCACAAGCCTAAATACCCTCTAGGGTTTTAGCTCTCCATGGAGCAACATACAAAACACACCATCAATGAATGAAAGTACATTAAAACCATAGAAATAAACCCCCTTATATATGAACTGATGGCCTTGATGGAGAGCTTCGACGTCTTGAAGAACCCAATCCGAAGCTAGGTTCACCGGTGGCTTCCTTGATGCTATGACGGAGGAGGAATCGATCAAAGTTGGTGACGAAGTGCCTCCAAAGCCGCAAATATCTCCTCTCCAAACCCTAGCCATCTCACCCCTCAAGAGCCGCACAAAAGATGAGAAATAATAAGGCAAAATGGCTATTTATAAGCCTTAGACCGCGTCTGTCACGTGCCCCCACGCGCCCGTGTGGATTTTCCACGCGGCCGCGTGGGTTGCAGGAATTTTCACGCGGGCTGCCACGTTTATGAACTCCTCTCGTGTCTTGGTCCTTGAATTGAACAAGAACTCCCAACATTATGTCTTTATAGCCCATCTTTGCTTCCTTTTTACTCTTCAAAGCATTCACAACCTATATGCATAAAAGAACAGCAAATACACAATATGAGACATAAACCATGCTAAAAATGATGCTCAATGCATGTAAAACATATATCAAAATATGTCTACTCAAGCACTTATCACCCAACATCCCCAGCTCCTTATAACCACGGCCTTAAGCCTGTAAGAAGCCTGTAAGCATAGTATAAATAGATCTGATGAGGATTTTTAGGGCACTCTTTAATTCATTTCTTGGAAGCGAGGTTATGAGAGAAAGGAGGTGAATCTTCAGGGCTTTGAAGCTGATTTTGAAGAGGATTTGACTCCATCATCAAGGAGAAAAAGATCATAGCCGTCAAACTTACCTTAGTGGCGTTCGTGAAAGGTTCATTGGAGTTTTCTGGTGATCAACATTTTGCACGATGGAGAAAAGAGTTTTAACGCTTATGTTATTCTCTTCGTGTCTTGTAATTTGAATTCTTGCCCTCCATTAATAGAGGGCTAATTTCTTAGATGTTTGGGCATAGTTGAACTCTAGGGTTTTATCTTTTGACATTGGTTATAGATCTTGTTGATTACTTATTTCTTAATTGCAATCCATTTTATTTGAATCTAATTGTGTGTTTGTATTGCTTGACTGATATTGTGATTAAATCCTTAGTTATCATATTCGATGTGTTTTGTGATGTGTAAAAATACCCCCTAGCATAGACTTGCCGCAATTAGACCAGAATCAATCTACACGAAAAAATGAGATTGCTAGTAATAACCTAAGTTCTGAAAATTAGTCTAAACAAGAGTAGAGATGTGTGTGAACAAACATGAATGTAAAAACAGAAAATATAGAATAAAGAGTAGAGAAATTAGGGGAAGAAGAAATGTTCGGGCATAGCATCTATCTAGGGTTTTGTTAAGTGTAGGACAAAGGTTATCTAAACAAGAAATTCTATTTAAACCGAGAGATTTTCTAAATTATACTAAACTCCTCTTTCAAGGGTGAAAAGTAACTGAATTGGTACAGTGTTGATACAGTCACCACACAATCACAGTGTGCTTTATGAAATCTTAATGTGAGTTAACAAGAATTTCTTAAGTAAGTAACTCTTCTTGCAAAGAGATTACTCCTAATCTGAATATAAAATAGAAATGCGATTTCTCCTGAAATTTATTCCACATGATTGCAAATAGTATGAAAATACTTAATAACCCACTCGGGAAGATTGAGGGAGAAGAATTTTCCAAAGTACACTATTTTCAGGCTTACTCACAAACTTTATTACATGATCTAAACATACATTTTCATCCCTATCAATAAGACATGAAAATATGTCAATGATAATCACCAATTTAATAACTTTAATTAAATAAATTAAAGAATTTTCAATATACTCATAAACCAACGCTAAACAACAAATCTGATCAAAGTGATTAGGGTTTATGGTGAATCATGATAATATTTTTCCACCAAAATTTATTAAAATTTTTATATTAATATCTATATAAAACCTCTGATGTATTTTTATTACAAAAATAGAATTTATAATATAAAGAAAAGTATTATTGACATTATTTATTGAACTTTGTTAGTAAGGAAATCATAAAATTTTATTTAAATAATATCAATAAAATATAAGGTTACAAAATTTTCCTAATATTAACCACTGAATAGTTAATTTAATTTAAATGAATTTTGAAACAATATATTCATTGGTCTTATCCCTTAATATCGTGATAAATGAATAATAAAATCTTTAATTAAAAATTATTGGTAATAAATTTTAAATAATTAAATTATTCATAAGGTATATATATATCATATATTTTATTTGGACAAAAAAGGTCTTGGGGGCCATTTGGTTTGCGGTAATGTAGAAATATTATCACTTGTTACATGGTAATCTGAAAATATTACCACGTTTGCCATTGCACTGGACCATTTGGTTTGTGGTAATGATATATTACTGACACGCCCGAATATGCGTGTAAACCGCAAGTGCACGGGTATCGAAGTAATAATTACCCCGGTGAGTGGGTAGTCGAATCCACAGGGAACAGGGCTACTAGTACAAACTTCTTCTCTGCTTTCTAACCTAATGATAAATGGAAAGGTGTGCTGATCTAATGTGCGAAGAAATGAATACCGGAGACGAATATGCAAGGGTTAAATGGATGGAGATCTCAATCAGCAAAAGTGGGGTATTCGGGAAATGACCCCTAGGATTCAGGTATTAGGTACCGAATAAGCAAAGTGTTTCTATGATGTGTAAGTTAAGTCGTGGAAATCCAAATATAATCGGATCCGGCCTCCCGATCACCGATACTAGTCCCCTACGAGGTCCCGGTGGAGAAAGCGCTCAATCTCAACACCTCACACCACATATGACTGCAAAGCACTCTAGGGATTCCAAGAGGTGTATCCGATTCCTAAAGATTGATCCAACCCTAATTCCTCGGTGAAAGATCCTAACCCCCTACAAGGTCCCAGAGGAGAAATCTCTGAATCTCACGCCTCACACCAAATATAGTTGTATAGAGCTTAGCGAATGGAGATAGAATACACCAATCGGAGGGTAAAGGGGATGCTCACTATCTCATGACTCACCCTCTCAACCCTCTTCAATCTTGAGATTCTAACCATAATAGAGACCTCCATCTCACCAAGGTAACAAATCATGCAAACCAAATAACTAAAAGATCAATAAGGCAAGCAAGCATTAGACAATCAAGATTAAAAACTTAATCAAACTTGGATTAAATAGAAACACTAAGCAAATCACAAAAAGATGAGAATCCTAGGGTTCACAAGCCCAAATACCCTCTAGGGTTTTAGCTCTCCATGGAGCAACATACAAAAACACACCATCAATGAATGAAAGTATATTAAAACCATAGAAATAAACCCCTTATATATGAACCGATGGCCTTGATGGAGAGCTTCGACGTCTTGAAGGACCCACTCCGAAGCTAGGTTCACCGGTGGCTTCCTTGATGCTATGACGGAGGAGGAATCGATCAAAGTTGGTGATGAAGGGCCTCCAAAGGCGCAAAGACCTCCTCTCCAAACCCTAGCCGTCTCACCCCTCAAGAGCCACACAAAAGATGAGAAAGAATAGGGCAAAACGGCTATTTATAGGCCTTAGATCGCGTCTGTCACGTGCCCTCACGCGCCCGCGTAGGCTGCAAGAATTTCCACGCGGGCAAGCGGAATTTCCACGCGGCCGCGTGAACAGTAATTTTGCTACACACAACCACGTTGGCACACATCTCCACGTTTATGAACTGCTCTCATGTCTTGGTCCTTGAATTCAACAAGAACTCCCAACATTGTGTCTTTGTAGCCTATCTTTGCTTCCTTTTTACTCTTCTAGGCATTCACAACCATATGCATAAAAGAACACCAAATACACAATATGAGACATAAACCATGGTAAAAATGATGCTCAATGCACGTAAAACATATATAAAAATATGTCTACTCAAGCACTTATCAAACTCCCCCACACTTAAGTCTTTGCTTGTCCTCAAGCAAAATTAAACATTATACCTATGGAAAGAAAAGAGAAGTGCTTGGCCTTAGGTTCACCAAATGTGTACAAGAATAAAATTCTACAGTCATGGAGAGAATCAAACACTAGACAAAACAATCAATGCTCTAGCAAACAATCCAATAAAAAATGAATGTGATAAAATCCGAATGCGTGTGTGTGAAAAACTCAACTCATGTCAACACTATGTCCACTACCAAGTTCTTATTAACATGGGACTTATTTATAAACAGTAAAAGAATAGGTAGTAGCTTCACACAACCTCTAAGGTAACCCTTTCCCAAGATGCCTCCCGAGTGGCTTTCACACTTTCGAGGTGGTAGCTCTTTCTACCGAGTATGGTAGCTTTCACACATCCCATGAGATAGCTCTTTCTCTCATTAGGGCATAACAAGTATCTGACTTATGAGAAGCTACATACATCATGGGTGGTAGCTCTTTCCACATCCTATGTACAAACAACAAACAATTTCCATTTCCTGTTTTTTTTTCAAATTTTTCGGATTTTTTTTTGTTTTTTTTAAATAAAAACTAGCACACTAAAGTCCCAAACATAATGAACTAGAGTCTTCATAGGTCTAATGAGCGAGAAAAGTGCAGAAAGAGCAATCGGACAAAAATATTCAATAAAATTGGATAAAAACTAGAGCATGATAAAATCCATGTTTATAACCTCCAAAAACTAAGAATTAAACTCTTAACCCTAAGGTGAACCTTCATTGGAAACAAGAGCATGCTCATGAAAACACAAGTAAAAGTCATGTATAAGGTGAACCCTCCCCCACACTTTCTTTTTCTTCCATCATTCTCATCGATTTTTGGTTGAGAACTCTTATTACCACATAATGATATTACCATAGTAATATGGGTGGAAATATTATATGGCTAGGAATATTGTGGTAATTTGATATAACCATGTTTGGTTGAGAACTCTTATTACAGGGAATAGTTCATTACCAAGTTATAAGATTACTACATGTTTTGTAATCCAAGATAGACACCAAATTTGGTGGTAATAGGATTACCAACTTTCTTGGTAATATTCTCATGTTGGTAATGTGATATTACCATCTACATTATCACTAGTGCAATATCAAACACTTGGTAATCTTTCTACATTACCGTGAAACAAACGGCCGATGATAATCTAGATGATAATATTGCATTACCAATGTAAGAACATTACCAATAAAGTTTGTAATCCTATTACTACAAAATTTGGTATCTATCTTCGATTACCAAATATGTAGTAATATCATAACTTGTTTGGGTCAAATATACCATTTTTTCTTTAAATAATTTAAAAAAATCACAGGGTACAAAATAAAAAAAAAAAACATCTTTTATCTCCTCCTTTCTCTCTCGTTCTAGGATTTCAAAAAATCGGATTTCGTTCGCGACTGAAGCGATCTTCCAACTTCTCCTCCTTCTCTCTCACGCTTGAGTTTCCAAGAAGTGGACTGTTTTTGGTTTTGAGCCAAAGCGAACATCATCTACAGATCGATAGCCGGAATCCATATTGCATCACGAGATCCTCTCTGCAAGCTATGTAATGATAATGTGCTATATGTGGGATTATTGGGCTTTTCCAAATGTTAAAAGGGTATTTTGGGATTTTTTTTTTATATTTTACCAAATTGATTACCATAACTAACCAAACACGGTAATAAACTATTCCCGGTAATAAGAGTTTCCAACTAAATATAGTTATATCAAATTACCACAATATTCGCAACCATATAACATTCCCACCCATATTACTATAGTAATCTCATTACGTGGTAATAGGTCATTACCACAAACCAAACTGCCTTAAATGAATCCAAGTGAAAACTTAAAAATTTTAAATTGTAGCTTTATTTAACACAGAACTCAACATGATTCTTCTCTTTTAATATATTAAAGTAAAAAAAAATCATTTTGACAAAAACTTAAATAAGAAAAGTAATTATTATCTTATTCTAATTACAAAAAAGAATTTTAATTCTCTCATCAATTACTGACTAATAATATAATAAATTATTTTAAGTAAAGCCATAGTTAAAATTTAAATGGATACATGAATAAGTGGCTCAAGTCTTTATTTGGACTATTTAAACTTGGAATAGAATTTTAATTCTTAAATTAATCATTGATTAATAAATAACAAATTTTTTAATTAAAGTTATCATTAAATTTTAAATCGATGCATGATGAGCGGTTCAAGTCTTTTTTTGGACAATTTAAACTTGGAATTAGCATAAAAATGAGTATATTTAACAAATATTCATTAAACTAATAATAAGCTGACATAACATAATTGACGGAACAATAATAATAAGTCAAAATTACTGAAATAATTGACGTAATAATAATAATAATAATAATAATAATAATAATAAGAAGCCAAAATTACTGAAATTGTCAACATTTTTATACTTATAAAAAATAAATTCCCCTACAAAAATAAAATTAAATAAATAAATAAAAACAAAAAAAATTGTCATGCGTATATCATCTTTTGAACCTTGCATGTATTTCATATTAAAGGATAGTTCTTTAAAAAAAATAAGAGAATTATTGTATAATATAACTTATAACCAAAACATTGATCTATCGTATTATGTTTATTAAAAAAAAAGATCTCAAGCTTGGTTACATTAATAACAATTAAATTAGAATGTTAATTGAAAATTCACAACAGAAAGATGTAGTAGGGAAAAATTCTAAAGCAATTGTTTTTGTTTCCGAGCACAGAGAGAAAAAGACACGAGATATGCTGGAGTCGTTGTCCTTAGATAAGCTATTTGCAAACTTCTCCCAATGTTCAATTCTCTTCTTTAAACCTATCACCAATGCGTGAGTGTCAAAGCTCAAACAAAGCATTAAGGAAAACGAAGTAAAATTTTTTTAAGAATCAGACTTTGTGAAAGATTTTTTGTAATAATGCATATTAGAGAAAGGAAAAAGTGTAAAAATGATGATTACATCTGCATCCGACATATACTGAATAATTAGTTTAACTTAAATGAATCAGCTTGAAACAATAGATTCATTGGTGTTATCCCTTGATATCTTGATAAATGAATAATAAAATCTTTAATTAAAAACTGTTGATAATAAATTTTAAATAATTAAATAATTCATAAGGTATATATATATGGTATATTTTATTTAGATAAAAGGTGTTAAATGAATCCAAGTGAAAGTTCAAAAATTTTAAATTGTAGCTTTATTATCACGGCCTCTTGGCCTATTAATAATTTAATACCGGGTCTTTTGCCTAAGGTTCTCATTTTAGTGAGATCCGAGATTGAAACCTATGTAAGGTGAAAGCATGATGTTGTTAAGCTTGCTGATGCGCTCTACATCAGTACACGTCCCTAACTATTAATTTTAGATGGAGGTGCTTGTTGTCTAATGTAATAAATAAATAATTTGTAGCTTTATTTAAGACAGAGTTCAACATGACTTTTCTCTTTTAATATATTAAAATAAAAAACATTTAAAAAACCTTAAATAAGAAAGGTAATTATTATCTTATTCTAATTAAAAAAAGAATTTTAATTCTCTAATCAATTACAGATTAATAATATAATAAATTATTTT